>NC_059125.1:6401543-6456720 GCF_020740685.1 Jaculus jaculus
TCAGGATAACAGCAGATTACTCAAAAACAAACCTCAAAAGCCAGACGTGCTTGGAGGCAGAGGTAGGAGGATCACTGTGAATTCGAGGCCACCCTGAGACTACATGGTGAATTCCAGGTCAGCCTGGGCTAGAGTGAGACCCTACCTCAAAAAAACGAAAAAAGAGGGGGAGCTATGGCATTAAAATATTTTATATGTATTTATTTATTTGACAGAGAAAGAGAGAAAGAGAAAATGGGCATGCCAGGGCCTTCAGTCACTGCAAACAAACTCCAGACACGTGTGTCCCCTTATGCATTTGGCTAATGTGGGTCCTGGGGAATTGAACCTGGGTCTGTTGGCTTTGCAGGCAAATGCATTAACTCTAAGCCATCCCTCCAGCCCCTGGGATACGGAATTAAATACAGAATTCTCAAAAGGAGAAATGCAGGTGCCATATAAACATCTAAAATCATGTGCTGCCTATTTAACCATCAGGAAAATGGAAATTGAAACTACTTTGATTTAAAAAAAAAAAAACAACTTTAGAATAAAAATCAGGAGCAGCAGCCAGTAAGCTAGAAAGGGGATATAAAGGGAATAGAAATGAGGGACAGGTGGTGGGGGGACTTAGTAGGATAGTATTATAGATATGTAAGTAGAAGAACAGATTAATGGGGATGAAAAGGCCCAAGTGAGGTCAGGAGAAGAAACTGAGTAAGAGGATATAAATAAGTTATATGGAAATCTACTTTTTGGACAATGGAACACTCAGAAGTCATAGATCATTACTAGAAAATTTTCAGTGCTAGGGATGGGATACCTTCCAGTGAGTTGTTGGCCAGGGAGGTCCTTGATACCCCCCAAAATTTCAAGTCATTGCAAAGGATCTTGGTTTCCCACCAGATATAGGTGGTAAAGCACTATTGCTGAATAGTCCACATGCTTGTGCTACAAGGTCACTGAGAAATTAAGCTGGAGTTGAGCTGAAAGCCTCCTCTCTGTGGACCAGTTGACAGAAAGCTGAAAAAAAAAAGCTACACTGTATGCAGCCCTATGGGGGACAGAAGTCATTAGTGGTGATTAACAACAATGGACACTGCAAGACTTAAGTTTGGCCAGCCATGTAAAATGAAACAACGGGTGCAATAATGGCATATCTATTATGGGTAAAACCAACTGCTCTCTAATTGGGCTGGAGGTCAACTCCACTGGAGCCAATGCATGCTTGGTACTGAAAACCTAGTCAAAAGCCTTTGGTCCAGGCTCTACCTCAAAAAAAAAAAAAAAAAGTTGTGCGTGGTGACCCAGCACTCAGGAGGCAGAGGTAAGCGAATTGCTGTGAGTTTGAGGCCACCCTGAGACTACATTGTGAATGTCAGGTCAGCCTGAGCTAGAGTAAGACCCTTCCTCAAAAAAAATAATAATAATGATATTAAACAAACAAAAAAGAATTGTTATCTCGTGTGCTGGAAAGTTTAAAAAGCCAAAAGAGGGCTGGAGAGATGGCTTAGTGCTTAAGACACATGCCTACAAAGCCTAAGGACCCAGGTTCGATTCTCCAGGTCCCATGTAAGACACATGCACATGGTGGCACATGCATCTAGAGTTCGTTTGCAGTGGCTAGAGGCCCTGGCATGCCCATGCCCATTCTCTCTCTCTCTCTCTCTGTCTCTCTAATAAATAAATAAGTAAAAATAAAACCTTTTTTAAAAAAGCCAAAAGAAAAGGTCACTAACCTAGTAATTGCTAATCATTATTGTCCATAGGATTGGAGGAGGAACAGAGAAGTGGAATGATTAAGACTGATAAATTGGGATCTGGGTTTGTAGCTGAATGATACAGCACTTGCCTAGCATGTTCAGGATCCTTGGTTCATTCTCCAACACTGACAACTTGGAGAAGCGACCTTTTGTGTTTGAGACCTAGATATCTGAGGAGGAGGCATTGTCAAAATCGAGGTCTTAAAGGCACAGGGTGTTTTATCCCGGAGAAAAGCTGCAAATGGGAACCAATTACTAGCATGGTAACCAATTATTTCCAAGTGAAGACATTAGCCATGTTCACAAAAAAACCTCAGAAACAAACCCCTTAGCACATCACTCTTTTCTTCCTGCCGTCCCATTTCTCTCTAGTGCCTTATTGGTAGGATTTCACTAGGAGCAGCAACCCAGGAAGAAAAGGTAGTTAAGTGTCCCAAACCAAGTTTTTGTTTATTTGTTTGTTTTTGTTTTTTTCGAGATAGGGTTTCACTCTAGCTCAGGCTGACCTGGAATTCACTATGTAGTCTCAGGGTAGCCTCGAACTCATGGTGATCCTCCTACCTCTGCCTCTCCAGTGATGGGGTTAAAGGCGTGCATCACCACGCCCGGCCCAGACCAAGTTTAAGAAGGTCAAAGATGGAAGCTACTGGCTTTGGACAGTTTTCAGAGCTTGATATGGTGGCATAAGGGTAATCCCAACATTTCGGAGGCTGAGGCAGGAGGATAAATAGTTCAAGGCCATAGGGAGTTCCAGGACAGGTCAGCCTGAGCTACAAAGTAAAACCCTAGCTCAGAAAAAAGTTTTAAAAAGAAAAGAAGGAAGGAAGGGATGATGTATATGGATTGTCAACTTGACGGGACCTAGACTCACCTGTGAGCTGTTAATAGATTAGGTTAGCCTCTGTGCATACCTAGGAGGGATTAGGTTAAGTGTGGGTGGCATCATGCCCTGGACTGGGGTTCTAGACTATATAAAATGAGAAGTGCAGGGCATGGTAGCACACACCTTTAATCCCAGCACTTGGGAGGCAGAGGTAGGAGGATCGCCATGAGTTCGAGGCTACCCTGAGACTACATAGTGAATTCCAGGTCAGCCTGAGCTAGAGTGAAACCCTACCTTGAAAAACCAGAATTAGGGAGGGGATATGATGGAGAATGGAATTTCAAAGGGGAAAGTGGGGGGGGGGAGGAGAGAGAGGGTATTACCATGGGATATTTTTTATAATCATGGAAAATGTTAATAAAAATTTAGAAAAAAAAGAATTTGGTGTGTGGCATATACCAGCTGATCTATAAACATTCACTAAATGAATAAAAAGATGATTATGGAGAGGAAAAACAAAACCAAAATTAATTAAATAAATAAATAATAAAATAAACGGAGAAGTTAGCTAGCGTGGTGGTTCACACCTTTAATCCCAGCACTTGGGAGGTAGAGGTAAGAGGATCACTGTGAGTTCGAGGCCACTCTGAGACTCCATAGTGAACTCCAGGTCAGTCTGGACTAGAGTGAGATCCTACCTCAAAAAAAACCCCAAAATATCAGAAAAGAAGAAGAAGAAGTTAGGCGGGTTTAGGAGGCACACATCTTTAATCTCACTCTGGAGGCAGAGGTAGGAGGATTTCCAAGAGTTTGTGGCCCCCCTGAGTATACATAGTGAATTCCAGGTCAGCTTGGGCTAGAGTGAATGAAATCCTACCTTGAAAAACCAAAAACCTAAAAAACTAAAAAAAGTAATTAAAAAAATAAAAGGAGAGAGCTGGCTAAGTAGCAGCAGTCATCCCTCCCTGCATCCTCCCTATACTAAATATGACCAGCTGCTTCCCTGCCATGATGAACTGTAACCTGGAACTGTAAGCTAAAATGAACCTTCCTCCCTTAGACGGATTTTTGTCAGATGTCTTGTCCCAGCACCGAGAAACTGACTGATACAGATAGGATACAGAAAGAGAAAGGGCTGTAGTGGGTAAAGGGCTTGCCCACCATGCACAAAGCCTACATTCAATCCCCAGAACTACATGAACCAGGCATGGCAGCTCATGCCTGCAATCACACAGTTCTTGGGAGGTGAAGGTAAGAGTATCAAGGTCACCCTCCCCTGCTACACAGTAAGTTTGAGGCAAGCTTGGACTACAGGAGACCCTATCTCAAGAAAGGGAATCAAGCTGGGCGTGGTGGCGCACACCTTTAATCCCAGCACTCGGGAGGCAGAGGTAGAAGGATCGCCATGAGTTCGAGGCCACCCTGAGACTACATAGTGAATCCCTACCTCGAAAAAAAGAAAGAAAGGGAATCAAATCTATTTTTTTTTTTCAAGGTAGGGTCTCACTCTAGCTCCGGCTGACCTGGAATTCACTACGTAGTGTCAGGGTGGCTTTGAACTCTCAGTGATCTTCACACCTCTGCCTCCTGAATGCTAAGATTAAAGGCATGCACCACCACTTCCAGCCAAATCTTTTTTTTTTCAATATTTTATTTTTATTTAGTAATTTCTTTGACAGAGAGAAAGAGTGAGAATGGGCACGCCAGGGCCTCCAGCCACTGCAAACGAACTCCACATGCATAAGCCCCCTTGTGCATCTGGCTTGTGTGTGTCCTGGAGAATGGAACCTGGGTGCTTCGGCTTTGCAGGCAAACGCCTTACCACTAAGCCATCTTCCAGCCCAGGGAATCAAATCTTAATGATCAGGACCAGCACTAGTAATCTCTTTCTGGCCAGACAGAGCCCTGGCAGCCAGCCCTCAATCCAGTTTAGCTAGATCAAGGGGTGACCAGAGAAAGGGACTGAGTGGCCCAAATGACAAAGGGACATATTTACAGTGTCATCATCACTGCTGTTACTAATAATTCCTTAGTGTTACCACATATTCAGTCCATTTTCAAATTTATCCATTTGTTTCCAGAACAGCTTATTTTGGATGTATTATGTACTTATATATTTAGACTCATATCCATTTTTAAATGTATTGAGGCAAAAATTCACATAGCATAAAATTAATCATTTTACAGTGAACAATTCTGAGCATTTAGTACATTCAGAATTTATGTCATCACCATTTCTGTCTAGTTCCAAAACATTTCCATCATTCTAAAATAATAATCCATTAAGCAGTTTCTCCCTCTCCACTTTTCCCCCAGTCCTTAGCAACCACCAATCTGCATTCTGTCTCTATGGATCTACCTCGTCTGAATATTTCATATAAATGAAATCATGCAATATGTGACCTTTTGTGTCTGGTTTCTTTCACTTAGCATAATGTTTTTGAGATATACAGATATAACATCATTGCTATTGGAAAGGCAGCCAGCAGTAACAGTGACATTTTATTATCTCTAATCTTATTAAAACTGCTCTCAGTGTCTCGCTTTCTTTTCTTTCTTGCTAAATATTTGTTCACTGAGGCTAATTTTGGCTTATATTCATTAATTCATTTCTGCTATCATTTTTATTTTCTTCTTTTGACTTTTTTGGTCTATCATGAAACTGTCATATTGATGTTTCCTATTATGAAACTATCTATAATAAGTGAAAGACTTTCAGATAGATATAATCAAAAATGATCACCTATAAACTTATTCTAAGACATTCATTATTAACACTTTGTGTTTGCTTTACAGTTTTAATTTCTATACACAAGAGTGAATAGTACATATGCACAAATGTGTGCTTGTTTAATTGTGAAATTCACCATTTTAACCGTTTATAACCATTTAAAATTAGGACATCACTATTCTGCACCCCTTCCCCCATAATAACTCTGGTCCCTGTGGATGGGAAACCTGCAACCATTTTATGTCTCTTGATCAGAAAACAGCCACCACCTGGGCCTGAGTCAAAGCAATCATGTGTGCACAATGGAGTTTCATTCAGCCATAAAGAAGAACAAAATTACATTATTTACAGGAAAATAGATGGCACTGGAGACCATCACCGTAAGCAAAATTGGCCAGACTCAGGAAAATAAATGTCACGCATTTTCTCCCACATGTGAATGCTACATTTCATTTATGTAACCCACTCTGTAGCCTATGCTGGCCTTGAACTCTTTGTGATGCTCCTGCTTCAGCATCCTGAGTGCTGAGATTACAAGTGTGAGCCATCATGTCCTAAAGCGTATGTATATTATACATATGACATGAAGTAGAAGTGGTGCAATCTTGGAAAAAGAAGAGAAGAGGGAAGAAAGGACAGAATATGGGTGAGTGAATATGGTCAACATACATGATATACTTGAATCAAAATATCTTTTGTTTTTGTTTTCTTTTGAGATAGAGTCTTACTCTCAAACCCAAGCTGGCCTCAAGCTCATGTCAATTCTCTTGCCTCAGCCTCCCAAGTTCTGGGATTACGAGTATGAACCATTATACCTGGCTAAAATGTCTTTATGAAACCCATTGGTGGGCTGGAGAGAGATGGCACTTGCTTGTAAAGCCTGAAAGTCTGACTGCCTGGGTTCAGTTCCCCAGTACCTACATAAAGCCAGCTACACAACTGGAGCATGGAGTTCCTTTGCAGTGGCAGGAAGCCCTGGCACACCCCTTATCTCTCTCCCCCCTCTCATAAATAAATAAATAATGTTTTAATTAATTAATTTATTTATTTTTGTTTTTTTTCGAGGAAGGCTCTCACTGCAACCCAGGCTGACCTAGCATTCACTAGGTAGTCTCAGGGTGGCCTTGAACTCACAGCAATCCTCCTACCTCTGCCTCCTGAGTGCTGGCATTAAACGGGTGTGCCACCACACCCGGCAATAAAGTTTTTTTAAAATGGGAAAAGAAGCCAGTCATAGTGATGCACATCTTTAATCCCAGCATTTAGGAGGCAGAGATTGGAGGATCTCTGTGTGTGTGGGGCCAGCCTGGGACTACAGAGTGAGTTCCTGGTCAGCCTGAGCTAGAGTGAGCCCCTACCATGAAAATAATAAAATAAAATAAAGTAAGTGAAAGCCTAAACTTTGGACAACTATGAAATAAAGAAATAAAAGGAAGTGAAAGGACTATAGAATACAAATCAGAGAAGATTTTGTGAAGAAGGAGCAAGCAATAATGGGAACAGTCTGAAGATGACAGGCAAAGTCTGATTTCCTTTTATTTTATTTATTTATTTGCATGGAGAGAGAGAGAGAGAGAGAGAGAGAGAAAGGCTTCAATAGGGCCATTAGCCACTGCAAATGAACCCCAGATGCATGCACCACTTTGTGCATCTGGTTTTACATGGGCACTGGGGAATCAAACCTGGGTTGTTAGGCTTTGCAAGCAAGTGTCTTAACTGCTGAGCCATCTCTCCAGCCCCTAATACTTTTTTTAAAAAGCTTTTAAAAACTTAGGCTGTTCCTTTCCAATTTGTATCCCTTTAATGAGTGTCTCTTGCCTTATTGCTATGGCTAAGACTTCCAGTACTATATTGTTAAGAGTGGGGACAGTGGAGACCCTTGTCTTGTTCCTAATTTTAGCGGAAAACCTTCAAGTTTCTTCAATTAGTAATATGTTGGATGTAGGTTTGTCATAAATAGCCTTTATAATGTTGAGATATGCTCCTTCTATTCCCAGTCTGTGTAGGACTTTTATCATGAAGGGACGTTGGATTTTGTCAAATGCTTTTTTTTTTTTTTTGCATCTATTGAGATGATCAAGTGATTTTTGTTCTTCAGTCCATTTATGTAATGTATTACATTTATCAAATTTGCATATACTTAACCATCCCCACTTCTCTGGGATAAAGCCTACTTGGTCGGGGTGAATGATTTTTATTTTTATTTTTTTGGTTTTTCGAGGTAGAGTCTCACCCTAGCTCAGGCTGACTTGGAATTCACTGTGTAGTCTCAGGGTGGCCTTGAACTCTTGGTGATCCTCCTACCTCTGCTTCCTGAATGCTGAGATTAAAGGCATGTGCCACCATGCCTGGCTCATTGAGAATTTTTGCATCTATGTTCATGAGGGATATTGGTCTGTAATTTTCTGTTTTTGTTCTGTCTTTGTCTGCTTTTGGTAACAGGATGATAACTGCCTTCATAAAAGAAGTCTGATAGAATTCCTTCCTTTTCTATTTCTTTTTAAATATTTTATATTTATTTATTTGACAGAGAAAGGGAGAGAGAAGGAGAGAGAATGAATGGGCATGCCAGAGACTCCAGGTACTGCAAATGAACTCATAAGTGATACTAAAACTTAATTATAAATTGTAATTTATGCCTTACAATGTTAAAATAATATTTATTTATTTATTTATTTGACAGGGAAAGAAGGAGAGAGAGATAATGGGCATGCTAGGGCCTCCAGCCACTGCAAATGAACTCCAGACTCCCTTCGTGCATCTGGCTAATGTGGGTCCTGGGAAATCGAACCTGGGTTCAGTCCTTTGGCTTTGCAGGCAAATGCCTTAATCATTAAGCCATTCCTCCAGCCCTCTTTTTCTATTTTATGGAAAAGTTTGAGAAGCAGTGGTATTAGTTCTTCCATGAAGGTCTGGTAAAATTCACCACTGACTCCATCTGGGCCTGGACTTTTTTTAGTTGGGAGACTCTTTTTTTTTTTTTTTCATTTTATTTTTATTTTTTTCTCTCATTTTTTAAAAAATTTTTATTAATATTTTCCATGATTATAAAAAATATCCCATGGTAATACCCTCCCTCTCCCCCCCACTTTCTCCTTTGAAACTCCATTCTCCATCATATGCCCTCCCCGTCTCAATCAGTCTCTCTTTTATTTTGATGTCATGATCTTTTCCTCCTCTTATGATGGTCTTGTGCAGGTAGTGTCAGGCACTGTGAGGTCATGGATATCCAGGCCATTTTATGTCTGGAGGGAGCACGTTGTAAGGAGTCCTACCCTTCCTTTGGCTCTTACATTATTTCCGCCACCTCTTCTGCATTAGACCCTGAGCCTTGGAAGGTGTGATTGAGATGTTACTCAGTACTCCAGTCACTTCTTTCCAGCACTATGATACCTTCTGAGTCATCCCAAGGTCACTGCCATCTGAAAAGAGAAGACTCTGTACCCAAAGTGAGAGTAGCATTAATATAAGGGTATAAATATTAAGAGAAGTGCTTACTGGGCAGTTTGATTGGGAGACTTTTTATAACTGCTTGGATCTCTGTACTCCTTATAGGTCAATTTAAATGGTTTATCCCATCTTGATTTACTTTTAGTAGGTCATATAAATCAAGGGAATCATTCATTTCTTTCAAATTTTCGAACCTATGATTTTCTGAATTTCTTTGGTATCTGTTGTAATGGTGTCTTTTTCATCTCTAATTTTATTAATCTGTGTCTCTTCTCTCTTTCTTCAAGTCAGATTTGTTAAGGGTTTATCAATCTTGTTTATCCTTTCAAGGAACCAACTCTTTGTTTTATTGATTCTGTGGATTATTTTTTTGGTTTATATTTCATTAATTTCTGTCCTAATCCTCATTATTTCTTCTCATCTACTGATTTTTGGTTTGCCTTAGTCTTCTATTTCCAAGGCCTTAAGGTAAAGCATTAATTTTTTTACTTGTGAACTCTCTATTTTTTAAAGATTTATTTATTTATTAGAGACAGAGAAAGAAGGAGAGAGGGAGAGAGAGACGGAGTGGGTGTGCCAGGGCCTCCAGCCACTGCAAACGAACTCCATATCCATGCACCAATTTGTGCATCTGGCTTACGTGGGTCCCGGGGAATCGAGCCTCGACTGGGATCCTTAGGCTTCACAGGAAAGTGCTTAAACACTAAGCAATCTCTCCAGCCCCCTTTTTAGTTTTTGTTCATTTATTTGAGAGAGAAAGAGGCAGAGAGAGAGAGGCTAATTTCTTAATACAGGCAGTTACAGCTATAAATTTCCCTTTTAGGTCTGCCTTCATTGTGTCCCAAAGGTTTTGGTATATTATATTCTCATCATTATTTGATTCTATGAATTTATTGATTTCATTTTTGATTTCTTCAATGACCCATTCATCAAACCCAAATGGATCAGGGACCATAACATCAGACCTGAAATTCTGAAGCTGCTAGAGGAAAAAAGTAGTGGAAGCCTTTCAACATACTGGCATAGGCAATTACTTTATGAATATAACCCCCCATTGTTCAGGCAATAAACCACAGACTAACTGCTGGGACCTCATGAAATTATAAAGGTTTTGTACAGCAAAGGACCTGTCAGTAGACCAAATAGGTAAACTACAGAATCTTTGCCAGCTATACATCTGACAGAGGATTAATATCCAGAATATGCAAAGAACTCAAAAAACTAAACAATGGCTATGGAACTAAATAGAGAGTTCTCAAAAGAAGAAATATAGATGGCATATAAACATCTAAAAAAGTGTTTTACATTCTTAGCCATCAGAGAAATGCAGATTAAAACTACTTTGAGATTCTATCTCACTCCTATCAGAATGGCTATCATCAAAAAAACAAATGAGGGCTGGAGAGATGGCTTAGCGGTTAAGCGCTTGCCTGTGAAGCCTAAGGACCCCGGTTCGAGGCTCGGTTCCCCAGGTCCCACGTTAGCCAGATGCACAAGGGGGCGCACGCGTCTGGAGTTCGTTTGCAGTGGGTGGAGGCCCTGGCGTGCCCATTCTCTCTCTCCCTCTATCTGTCTTTCTCTCTGTGTCTGTTGCTCTCAAATAAATAAATAAATAATTTAAAAAAAAAAAACAAATGAAAAAAAAAAAAAAGAAAACAAATGACCATAAATGCTGGCAAGGATGTGGAAAAAGAGGAACCCTCCTACACTGTTGGTGGGAATGCAATCTGGTCCAGCCATTTTGGAAATCAGTGTGGAGGTTCCTGAGACAGCTAAAAATAGATCTACCATAGGACCCAGCTACAGCACTCCTAGGCATATATCCTAAGGACTTATCCCATTACCTTAGAGATACTTGCTCAACCATGTTTATTGCCGCTCAATTCATAATAGCTGGGAAATGGAAACAGCCTCTCTCTGCCTCAACTAAATAAATAAATTAGATAAATAAAATGTCTTTTAAAAAAGGAGTGCTCCACCAAGCCCAGCTGGACTTTTTATACAAGGTCTGAGATGGAACAGGAGTACTTAAATGGTGAATACTTTGTCCCCCGAGCCATTTCCCCAGTCCCCACCTGGCACTAACGTTTTTCAAATATTTTTATGTATTTATTTATTTGAAGAGAAAAGTGATAGGGGATATGTATGGGCTTGGCAGGGCCTCATGCCACTGCAAACAAACTCCAAATATATGTGCCCCTTTTTGCATCTGGATTTTGTGCAGGTACTGGGGGATTGAACATGGGCCAGATGGTTTTGCAAGCAACCACCTTTAACCACTGAACAATCTGCCCAGCTTTTTTTTTTTACTTTAATTTTATTAATTTAATTTTATTTATTTGAGAGAGAGAAAGAGGCTGACAGAAAGAGAGAATGAGCACAGCAGGGTCTCCAGCTGCTGCAAACAAACTTCTGATGCATGCGCCACCTTGTGCATCTGCCTCACGTGGGTCTTGGAGAATTGAACATGGGCCCTCTGGCTTTGCAGACAAGCACCTTAACCACTAAACCATCTCTCCAGCCCCTGTTTTCACCTTTTTTTTTTTTTCCAAGGTAGGGTCTCCCTCTAGCCCAGGCTGACCTGGAATTCACTATGTAGTCTCAGGCTGGTCTCAAACTCATGGGGCTCCCCCTACCTCTGCCTCCCAAGTGCTGGGATCAAAGGCTGGCACCACCAAGCCTGACCTCTTTTTTCACTTTTTTAATAGATTATTTTCTTTTACTTATTTATTTGACAGAGAAAGAGGGAGAGAGAAAGAGAGGAAAGAGAGAAAGAATGGGCACACTAGGGCCTCCGGCCACTGCAAACGAACTCCAGACGCGTGCGCCCCCTTGTGCATCTGACTAATGTGGGTCTTGGTGAATCGAACCAGGGTCCTTTGGCTTTGCAGACAAATGCTATAACTGCTAAGTCATCCCACCAGCCCCCCTTTTTCCCACTTTTTTTTTTTGTTTTTTTGAGGTAGGGTCTCACTCTAGCCCAGGCTGACCTGGAATTCACTATGGAGTCTCAAGGTGGCCTTGAATTCACAGTGATCCTCCTACCTCTCCCTCCCGGCCCTTTTTCCACTTTTTGATCACAGTAGAGATTTCTCTCAAAATATTCCTTGGAAGCTGGCTGTGGTGGCGCACACCTTTAATCCCAGTACTCGGGAGGCAGAGGTAGGAGGATCGCTGTGAGTTTGAGGGCAGTGGACTACAGAGTGAGTTCTAGGTGAGCCTGGGGCTATAGCAAGACCCTGCTTCAAACACCCCCCAACACCCCCCGCAGACAATATCACTGTGCTCACTCTACTACACATAGACTAAAATTGGAACACTACAGAGTTGAATAGAATTGTCCCTGTGAAATGATGACATGAAAACTTATGAAGTAGTCCATATTTTTACACTCATGCACATATACACATGAACACAGAGCACACACAAATAAATGAAATAATTTATTTAGTTTTTTAAATTTTTTTTTTATTTATTTGAGAGCGACAGACACAGAGAGCAAGACAGATAGAGGGAGAGAGAGAGAGAATGGGCGCGCCAGGGCTTCCAGCCTCTGCAAACGAACTCCAGACACGTGCGCCCCCTTGTGCATCTGGTTAACGTGGGACCTGGGGAACCGAGCCTCGAACCGGGGTCCTTAGGCTTCACAGGCAAGCGCTTAACCACTAAGCCATCTCTCCAGCCCATGTTTCTCTACATTTCTTTATACCTAGCCTAGAGAAATAGAGAAGTCAGGAGACTGTTGATGGCAGACAAACAGGAGGCTCTGCTAATGGCAGGTAAACAAGAGGCTCTGCTGGGATGAACAGCATTTTCTGGGGCCTGCATTGTTGAGCAAACTCCTTAAGATAAGGGGGACTCCTGGTCACAGGCCTACCTTGCACCCCCAAGGTGGGGCTTCCTGTGACTGACCAAAAGATCTGTTTACAAGTTCCTTTTTTAAATTTTATGTCTGTAAATGTCACATGTAAATTGTGATTTAGGGTTTATCTCCCATCCTGTTTTTTTTTTTCCTAACATCATGGTTATTTCCAATAAAAGCTGACACTCTGAACAGTTCACTGCTGCTTTCCCCCTGAGATGCCCTCTGGGGTGCAGACCTGGTATACCAGACTATCTTCTTTTTTCCTTTTCTTTCTTTTTTACCCAATTAAACTTTGCTTCACATGCCGTGAGTTGATGGTCTTACTTGTGTGACACTGGACCCCATAACATCTTTAAAAAACTTTTGTTTAAAAAAATAAGAATTTTGGGCTGGAGAGATGGCTTAGCAGTTAAGCACTTGCCTGTGATGCCTAAGGACCCCGGTTCGAGGCTCGATTCCCCAGGACCCACGTTAGCCAGATGCACAAGGGGGCGCACACGTCTGGAGTTCATTTGCTGGCTGGAAGCCCTGGCGTGCCCATTCCACCCCCCCTCTTTATCTGCCTCTTTCTCTGGCACTCTCAAATAAATGAATAAAAATGAACAAAAAATTAAAAAATAAATAAATAAGAATTTTGTTGAGTGCTTAAAATGAATGATTTTTTTTTGTAACTTAGTCATTTATTTGAGAAAGAGAGAGAGAATGGGCATGCTAGGGCTTCCAAACACTACAAACAAACTCCAGATGTGTGCACCACCTTGTATATTGTTAAAAATAAAAGCTTTAGGGCTGGAGAGATGGCTTAGCGGTTAAGCGCTTGCCTGTGAAGCCTAAGGACCCCGGTTCGAGGCTCGGTTCACCAGGACCCAGGTTAGCCAGATGCACAAGGGGGCGCACGCGTCTGGAGTTCGTTTGCAGAGGCTGGAAGCCCTGGCGCGCCCATTCTCTCTCTCTCCCTCTATCTGTCTTTCTCTCTATGTCTGTCGCTCTCAAATAAATAAATTTTTTAAAAAAGAAAAGAAATGTAGAGAAACATAACATTTTGCTCTTTTTACATTTCCCCCTCTGACATGGCACTGAGTTAAATCTTTGACTCGTGAGGGATAACATCTAGGGTTTGTTCAGATGAGGACACATACTGTGTCTGTAATACCATAAGTTTAATAGAATTAATTCTCATTTTCTCTCTCTCTTTTGCTCTCTCTCTCTCCATATATATATTTAGAATATTAATAATTCGGTGTCCTATGGTAAGGCCTAAGAGTAGTAATATCAAGGGACCAGCAATAGAAGAGATAAGGGAAGTTGGTCATGGAGACCAACTAAACATAGACTGAAACCAATTATTATTTTATCCAAAGCCATACATAGCCCCCCTTGTTTTTATAAAAACTAAGTCTAATCCTCTTTCACTTTGTCCCCCTCACTTTCACAGCTGTTGGAATGGGAGAAGCCAGAAAACTAAAGGTTTAGAGAACCAGGTGGTGGGGTCCTCAGGCTTGTGGTGGTCAAGCAGCTCCTTGTTTGAGTTTTAACATTTTGTTAAACATTTGATTCATTATCAAAAAACAACATCCTTGCCGGGCGTGGTGGCGCACGCCTTTAATCCCAGCACTTGGGAGGCAGAGCTAGGAGGATCACCGAGAGTTCGAGACCAGCCTGAGACTACATCATTAATTCCAGG
Source organism: Jaculus jaculus (assembly GCF_020740685.1). NCBI lineage: Eukaryota > Metazoa > Chordata > Mammalia > Rodentia > Dipodidae > Jaculus > Jaculus jaculus. Next base: position 6,415,839 of record NC_059125.1, read on the forward strand.
TCAGCCTGGACCAGAGTGAGACACTACCCCGAAAAAAAACAACAAAAACAAAAAACAAACATTCTTGTCGCAAGACCACATATATGTCCCTAAGTTCAGCAGTAATGAGGTCTAAGGCTAGGTGATTTTGAAGTAGCACACCCGCAAGAGAGTTTACATTATCTCTGGGGAGATTCAAGGCTGTTGGTCACCAGGGGCACCCAGAGACAGCATCATGCCAAGGCCCACCAGCAGAGGGATGAAAGTCTCTCTCAGTTGGCACAGGCAGAGTTTGTAGGCCACATTTTTCTCTTAGAGGTACACCTGTGAAACAACACTGAGGAACAAAAGGTGGGAGAGGCAATATTTATGTATGGGGTGGTTACTCCTTTTGCACCAAAGGAGAGCAGGTGTCTTGACACAACTGGTCCTGGTTATGGAAATATTGAGCAGGCATTGAGCTCTGGTTGGCTTAAAGCTGGACAGGCAGAGAGACATAACTTGACTGGCATCAAAGGCTTGTCTTTTGCAGAGTCAGGGATGTGACACACACATGGAAAAACAGTTCTTTGGAACTGGGCAAGAGATAAGAAAACCTTTCCTGCCCATTTTACCTTCAGGGGTCCAGTCACCCTAATTCTACCCCCCTTTATTTCTCCCTCTTATGAGAAGACACTCTAACTGCTCTTAGGGGACAAAGGACAAAGATGTCATATTGTTTACTGTTTCCTGCTGAATGGGGCATGAAGTTGTGGCAGTTAGAGAGTCTCTCCCACAGAGGGGAACTATTCTAATGGACCCTGGAGTGTAGGCAGATAGTCTTGGAAGAGAACATTGGGGAGAAAGAATAAAAGTAAGGAGTTGGGCTGGAGAGATGGCTTAGCGGTTAAGCGCTTGCCTGTGAAGCCTAAGGACCCCGGTTCGAGGCTCGGTTCCCCAGGTCCCACGTGAGCCAGATGCACAAGGGGGCGCACGCGTCTGGAGTTCGTTTGCAGAGGCTGGAAGCCCTGGCGCGCCCATTCTCTCTCTCTCCCTCTATCTGTCTTTCTCTCTGTGTCTATCGCTCTCAAATAAATAAATTAAAAATTAAAAAAAAAAGTAAGGAGTTAATGGGAAGTGAGCACACAGCAAACTGGTCCTTCTTGTGGTCAAGGGAACCCAGGTAGATGAGGTGGATTGTGTCACGACCATCTGAGCATGAGCTGGCTGAGATTTTCTTCCAGAACTGTTCATCAAATGGCACAGCAGTATTCGACATGGCCTGAATCTACACGACTTGTAAAACAGATGAGATATATTAGTAGAGTTATCAGAAACATAACACATTGAACCTTGATAATAGGGAGTCATTGGGTGGCATGAAAGGCTGTACAAATGTATATTTTTTGGTCTCAGAACTTACTTATATATTCTTAGATTTGAAAATAACCCTTGTGACATCTATGGTTGTTTTTCTTTATTATAGAATTAGAACTATGGCAAAAAGATGTCTTAAGGTCTCATTTATTTCCCCTCTTGGAAAGCTCTTGTTGTATTATACCATTTATATATTTAAGGTATTTTTTATCTTTGGTTACACATTACTCTCTGAGTGTTTAAGACCATGCAGTTAGCCAAAATTTAATCAAGAATTAATTTTGGAGCTCACTAATGGCTCTCCTGAGACTTTAGGGACCCAGGAGTAGTCCTATAGCTTTCTGGTGTTTTCTGTCTGTGAGGATGAGTCAGGGCCGTGCTGGCCAAGTAGTTTTCCCTTCTTTGGGAAGTCGGGAGGACTGATTGCTCCTCAACTGTGACTCTCCTGTTTCAGACTGCACACCAATTTTGTTTGGGCTTCCGTATCCTCCCTGCTCGGGAAGACAGGTGACTTACCAGGGGGCCAGTCTCTCTCTCTCTCCTTCTCTTTTTTTCAAGGTAGGGTCTCATTCTAGCTCAGGCTGACCTGGAATTCACTATGTAGTTTCAAGCTGGCTTTGAACTCTCAGCGATCCTCCTACCTCTGCCTCTCAAGAGGTGGGATTAAAGGTGAGCTCCACCATGCCTGGCTCCAAATTTTTTTATTTTTATTTTTATTTTTATTTTTATTTTTTTTACAAAAAAATCACACTGAGGCTTCAGGAGGAAACAAATCAACCACTTCCCGGATAGACTCTGGACTGGACCTTTCTCTGCCAAGCAGGCCTCAGCCTTGCTAGGGAGCTTTTGCTTTAATCTGAAGGGCAATGACTCAGCTTCTCATTTGCATAATCATGGCACAGTGCAAGCAATTGATTTTCAAATTAAAAGCTGTAGATTTCCTTTAATGTATTATTTTGGAAACTGAAACCTTGCACATCTGATTGAGAGAAGGGCTGCAAGCCCTTGAGTGGGTTTCACTTCACTTTCAGAGTACCTGCAGGGTCTGTTATCTGGTAATTAACTGTCCAGAGCTTCTGGAATATCCACCTTTCTTTTCAGGGCCTACAAATGTGTTGTGTTTTACCAAAGGTTTCTGTTCAGTTCAAACTGTAGCTGCTATGTATAGAGGTAGACTTGATTGTTTTCCTTGTTTTATGTAATTGTTACCTTCTCATCCTTATTTCCATATCCTTTTGTTTGGGGGGGGGTTTGAGGTAGGGTCTCACTCTAGCCCAGGCTGACCTGGAATTCACTATGTAGTGTCAGGCTGGCCTTGAACACATGGTGATTCTGCTACCTCTGCCTCCTGAGTGCTGGGACTAAAGGTGTGCACCATCACACCTAGCTTCATATACTTTTCTTAAAATATTTCTTATATTTTTTATTTTTATTTATTTATTTGAGAGAGGGAGAGAGAGGAAGAGAGAATGGGCGCACCAGGGCCTCAAGCCACTGCAAATGAACTCCAGATGCATGCGCCACCTTGTGCATCTGACTTACATAGTCCTGGGGAATCCAGCCCGGGTCCTTTGGCTTTGCAGACAAGCACCTTAACTGTTAAGCCGTCACTCTAGCCCTTATATTTTATTTATTTGAGAGAGAAAAAGAAATAGGCAGAGATAGAGGTGGGGAGTGGGTGGGGGGAGAGAATGGGCTTGCCAGGGCCTCCAGGCTCTGCAAATGAACTCCAGACTCATATGCCACCTTGTGCATCTGGCTTATGGGTCCTGGGGAATTAAGCCTCGGTCCTTTGGTTTTGCAGGCAAGTGCCTTAACTGATCAACCAGCCCTTATTTGTTTTACATACATACATATATGTGTGTATGTATATATATATATTTTTTCTTCTTTCTACTGGTTTCATTCTAATTTATGTCCATATTCCTGTTGCTTACTGCAATTTACACTCATCTCCAGTTGATGTCAGTTATGAACTGCACATGAGAGAGATAGCATCTTCAACAAATGGTGTTGGAGAAATTGGATAACCACATGTAGGAAATTGAATCTAGACTCACTTCCCTAACCCTAAACAAAAGTTAACTCTAAATGGATGAAGGGCCTTAATATAAGACCTGAAACCATAAAATGGCTAACGATCCATGATATAGGCATAGGGAAAAATGTCCTGAATAAGACCCGAGTTGGCACAGGAAATTAGACACTCAACCACTGAGACCTCATAAAACTAAAAAGCTATTAACCATGTTTATTGCTTCTCTATTCACAATAGCTAGGAACTGGAATCAGCCTAGATGCCAATCAACTGATGAATGGATAATGAAGATGTGGTACATATGCACAGTGGAATTCTACACACCAGTAAGGAAAAATGAATTAATGAAATTTGAAGGAAAATGGAGGGAGTTGGAAAAAGTCATTCTAAGCGAGGTCACCCAGGCCCAGGCCCAGTCCCAGTCCCAGTCCCAGTTTTTTTAAAATATATTTATTTATTTATTAGAGAGAGAGAGAGAGAGAGAGAGAGAGAGAGAGGAAGGGAGGGAGGGAGGGAGGGAAAAAATGGGCACATCAGGGGCTCCGGCCACTGCAAAGGAACTCCAGATGCAAGTACCCCCTTGTGCATCTGGCTTACGTGGGTCCTGGAGAATTGAACTGGGAGCCTTTGGCTTTGCAGGCAAGTCCCGTAACCACTAAGCCATCTCTCCAGCTCATAGTCCCAATTTTATGGTAATTTTTTCACTTAGTTTTGCTATTCTCATAGCTTAGTTTTGCCTGTGTTTAGAATTTGTGTATGTGAGGTCATTATATCTTTTCAGGTCCTGTAAGGATCTCTGAAACCCCTCCTCCCATCTTCCCCTGCCAAGCATCCATAGTTGAGACTTCAAAGGCCACACTTTCCCAGCTAGACTGGCTCCTTCCCTGGACCAGACTGCCCAAGTCCCTTCCTTCCCTTGCAGGGCAGCTTGCACTGCCCCTTCAAGCTCTAGCTCTCTCCTAGGCTTCTTCTTCTTCTTTTTTTTTTTTTAAGGTAGGATCCCTCTCTAGCTTTGGCTGACCTGGAATTCCAGCCTCATCTTTATGGAATTTCATCCCTCCCTGGACCCAAAATCCTGCATCAACAGGGTCTCACTGTGTCGAGCAGGCTGGCTTCAAACTAGCTATCTTCCTGCCTCAGCTTCCAGCGTGCTTGGTGGTATAATATGCATATACAACCTCACCTAGGACCTGCCTTGGGTTTGTATGTTTGCATTCCTTTCCTCCCATAGTCTTTTCTTCCTCTCCTGCAGAGGTAGGAAGGTCTTCAAAGCCAGTACTACAGAGCTACATGGCCAGTCCTGGTCTCAAAAACAAAAACAAAAACAAAACAGAGGAAGAGCAGGGGTTGGGGGGAGAGGGGGTGGTGGCTCTTGCTTCTAGTGTCAGAACTTAGGAAACTCAGGCCTGAGGATTGCCTCAGTTCCTGTCCAGCCTGGGCTAAAGAGTGAAACTTTGCTTAAAACAAGTTATTTCTAGCCAGGCATAGTGGCACATGCCTTTAATCCCAGCACTTGGGAGGCAGAGGTAGGAGGATCGTGGCTGTGAGTTCGAGGCCACCCTGGGACTACACAGTGAATTCCACATCAGCCTGAGCTAGAGTGAAGCCCTACCTTGAAAGACCAAGAAAAAAAAAAGCATGTAGTTATTTTTGTAAGTCAAAATTATACAAGACGTTTATAATAGCAGTCTTGTGGCCTGCCCTACCCTGGGATTTCCACTTCCCAGGAGCCATTTTAACTGCCAGATTGTCCTGCCTCCTTCTGTGTCTCAGAATAATGTATTCACACTGCTCACTCTTGGGTTTTCCCTTCAGACTACAGCTGAGCCACAGCCTGCTCCAGTACCAGTGTTCCCCTAGCCAGCACAAACAACGCACCTTCAGAATTCCTGAGCCTCCCCAGACATCGTCAACAAAAACCATTGGCATCACTTGGCTATTGCGCCAGCTCTCATTCTTGTCATTATGAATTGACTCTGGTTCTATAACTATCACATAGTGAGTGGGATGGGTGGGTGGACTGGAGAGAAATGCAAACGTTTAGTTTGCCGTATTCAATATGAAAGCACAAGGTATTGGACATAACACAACTTTAAGAATACAAACAAATTGGGCTTCTGTGTAAGAAGGAAAATACTTAGTAGCAGAGGCCTGTAAGTTAAAAAGGAGATATAAAGGGAAGAGAAAGGAAGGGAGGAGGGTACTTAATAGGTTGGTATTGTATATATGCAAGTACAATGATTGAGATGGGGAGGTAATATGATGAAGAATGGAATTTCAAAGGGGAACGTGTCAGGGGGGAGGAAGGGAATTACCATGGGATATTTTTTTATAATCATGGAAAATGTTAATAAAAATTAAAAAAATTAAAAAAAAAGAATACAAACAAGGGCTGGGGGTGTAGTTTAGCCATAGAGAGTGCATCTGCCATGCATGAGGTCCCAGGTTTGATTCCCCCGCACTGGGAGGTAAAACAAGAAAACTGTTAGAACCAGAATCTCTCCATTTTTGGACTCTTGTCATTTCATTGTAACAGTTTTCCAAGAGTGACCAAAACCACCCCTCCCAATTGTCACCTTTCTAGAATGACTCAGATCACCTATCCCAATCATCACTCTCCTATAGTGGCCCAAGCCATGAGACATGGTGAATCGCCTTGCAACCAAAGAGTTCCATTGACCCCACAACTCCATAGTCCGATGTGCCTGGTTGGAGCCCTTCTCAGGTTTTCCCTGGAATAAAGCCTGTCTCTGTTGTTGAGTGAGTCTTTCTCTCTCTCTCTTATTTTATTTTTATTTATTTCAGAGCGAGAGAGAGAGAGAGAGGAAGAAAATGGGTGCACCAAGGCCTCCAGCCCTTGTAAACAAACTCCAGATGCGTGCACCCCCTTGTGCATCTGGCTTACGTGGGTCCTGGGAAATGGAGCCTCAAACTGGGGTCCTTAGGCTTCACAGGCAAGCATTTAACCACTAAGCCATCTCCCCAGCCTCCCCTTCTCTTTCTTTCCTGTTTTTTTTTATTTATTTATTTATTTATTTATTTATTTATTTATTTATTTATTTATTTTGGTTTTTCGAGGTAGGGTCTCACTCTGGTCCAGGCTTATTTATTTATTTTTGATTATTTTTATTTATTTACTTGAGAGCGACAGACAGACAAAGAGGCAGATAGAGAAAGAGAGAGGGAGAGAATGGGCATGCCAGGGACTCCAGCCACTGCAAACGAACTCCAGATGTGTGTGCCCCCTTGTGCATCTGGCTACCATGGGTCCTGGGGAATCGAGCCTCGAACCAGGGGTCTCAGGCTTCACAGGCAAGCGCTTAACCGCTAAGCCATCTCTCCAGCACCCCCTCTTTCTTTCCTGCTTTTTTTTTTTTTACTAACACAAACCACTTTGAAAACAAAGATAAGAAAACAGCCTCTGTGTGAAATGCTCATTTTTTGTGGTTCTGGGTTTAGACCCAGAGGTTTGCACAGGCTAGTTATACACTCTACCACTGACTATATCCTTAGCTGGCAGAGGTCTCCTTTAAGAGGCCCTTTAGACATAGGGGCTACCCACAAGAATGACTTAGGGACTTTAACAATGTAGACCTCCAGGGCTACACATGGGGCCGGTTGTATAAGGACCTCCAAGGAGGGGCCTGGAGGTCCTTACCAGTCAATGGTTCCCCAGTGTTTTTTGTTGTTGTTGTTGTTCACTTTTCTTTATTTGAGAGTGACATACAGAGAAAGATGCAAATATATACATATATATATATATATATATATATAGAGAGAGAGAGAGAGAGAGAGAGAGAGAGAGAGAGAGAGAGAGAGAGAGAAAATACGTGCACCAGGGCCTCCGGCCACTGTAAATAAACTCCAGATGCGCCACCTTGTGCATCTGGCTTTCATGGGTCCTGGGAAATTGAGCCTTGAACCAGGGTCCTTAAGCTTTACAGGCAAGTGCTTAACTGCTAAGCCACTCAGATGACTTTTACTGTGCAGTTGAGTGGGACCACGTACGGCAGAAGCCTAACTGGCTTACTCATTCCTCAAAGCAAGGTCATGTGAACACTAAGCCACCCAGCTGTGGCTGGGGATGTAGCCCAGTCCTCAGTGTGCTTACTTAGCATGTACCAAGCCCTGAGTCCACACATGCTAGGCACTCTTCTGACTCAACTATAACCCCAACACCTCCCTTATCTTTCAGACAGGGTTTATATAGCCCAGGCTGGCCTCAAATTCATTATGTAGCTGAGGATGACTTTCAAATCCTGACTTCCTACTTCCACATCCTACTTCCACATCCCAAGCCCTGGAATCATAGGTATGCACTAACCATGCCCAGTTAAGTTCTTGTTTTCTCTCTGAAACCCTTGCTTCTTTCTATTTATTCATCAGTAAGATTTTTTTTTATATATTTTACTTTTTTATTTGTTTATTTGAGAGTGACAGAGAGAGAAAGAGGGGGGGGGGAGAATGGGCATGCCAGGGCCTTCAGCCACTGCAAATGAACTCCAGATGCGTGCACCCCCTTGTGCATCTGGCTGACGTGGGTTCTGGGGAATTGAGCCTCAAATTGGGGTCCTTAGGCTTCACAAGCAAGCGCTTAACTGCTAAGCCATCTCTCCAGCCCAGTAAGATTTTTTTTTAAGCTTTGGGAAAAAGGGTTTATTTTGGCTTATAGACTCAAGGGGAAGCACCATGATGGCAGGGGAAATGATGGCATGAGCAGAGGGTGGGCATCACCCTCGGGCCCACATAAGGTGGACAATGGGAACAGGAGAGTGTGCTAAACATCAGTAAGAATTTTTAGTGCATGTACTGAGAGCCATATACTATCATCGCCAAGTTACTTGTAACTATGACTTTTTAGCTACTTAAAAACATTTCAGAGCCGGGGGTGGTGGTGCACACCTTTAATCCCAGCACTCAGAGGCAGAGGCAGGAGAATCACCATGAATTTGAGGTCAGCCTGGGACTACAGAGTGAGTTCCAGGCTAGCCTGGGCTACAGTGAGACCCTACATAAGACAAAAGAAAACACATATAAGAAGGCTGGAGAGATGGCTATGTGGTTAAGGTGCTTGCCTGCAAAGCTCAAGAACTTGGGTTTGAGTCCCCAGTACCCATATAAAGCCAGATGGATAAGGTGGCACATGTGTTTGGAGTTCTTTTGCAGGGGCTAGCATCCCTGGCACACTCATTGTCTCTCTCGTAAATAAAAAAAAAATATTTAAAACATGTCAGAGTTGGGCATGTTGGCACATGCCCTTAGTTCCTGTTCTTGGGAGGCAGAGGTAGGAGGATAGAAGTGATTTCAAGGTCACCCTGAGATTACATAGTGAATTCCAGGTCAGCCTGGGCTACAGTGAGACCTACCTTGAAAAAGAAAAGAAAACAAAACAAAACAACAACAACAACAAAAAAATTTCAACATATTTCTCTCTTTTTCTTTTTCAACACATTTCATTTTCTCCAGTAAACTTAAAAAACCAAACAGTATTTACAGGCAGAGGGCTCACTGAAAGTTGGGGCCATGATCGATAAAGCAAATTCCAGGCCTGCCAGGGCTACAGAGCTCCAACCTGTCTCAGCAGAAAAATAAAATTTTATGCCAGGCGTGGTGGCGCACGCCTTTAATCCCAGCACTCGGGAGGCAGAGGTAGGAGGATCGCCATGAGTTCAAGGCCACCCTGAGACTACAGAGTTAATTCCAGGTCAGCCTGGACCAGAGTGAGACCCTACCTCGAAAAACCAAAAAGAAAAAAAAAAAAAGAAAAAGGAAATTTTATTTTAGAAGTCTCAGGTCATTTCTGAACTGAAAACTGCAACAGTCAATGGTTTCACAGAATGTATGAGTTTATTGCTATAACCCGAGTTGTGGCAAGTGAGGCAGTTTGGTTCATTTTACTGATGCCTATCTCTAACTATGAACACAAAAATAGTGCTTACATCCAGGGCCAGCTCTCTCACTGACCACTTTTGCCAGAGGACCATAGACTTATTTTTTTGGAAGATTTTATTTTTATTTATTTATTAGAGTCAGAGAGAGAGAGAGAGAGAGAGAGAGAGAGAGAGAGAGAGAGAGAGAAAGTGAGAATGGGCACACCAGGGCTTCCAGCCACTGAAAATGAACTCCAGAGCTTGTGCCACCGTGTGCATATGGCTTACGTGGGATCTGGAGAATTGAACCTGGGTCCTTAGGCTTCGTAGGCAAACGCCTTAACTGCTAAACCATCTCTCCAGCCCCACAGACTTATTTTTATGAGTCTAAGAATATAGATGTGGACTTTTTTTCTTAAAAATATGTCTTGATTTTATTCCCATTTATGAAATAAAGGTTTTGTGAACAATAGGAAAGGTTCAAGAAGCAGATGGTTAGGAAGCTTACTAACATTAAACTACCTTGCTTTTTTTGTTTGTTTGTTTTTCAAGGTAGAAACTTTCACTCTAGCCCAGGCTGACCTGGAATTCACTATGTAGTCTCAGGGTGGTCTTGAACTCCTGGTGGTCCACCTACCTCTGCCTTCCGAGTGCTGGGATTATAAAGGCGTGCACCACCACACCCAGCTCCCACCTTGCTCTTTTAAAATAATCATAGTCTACGAACAGCTGTCTGCTGGCATATCAGAATATAAAGGTTAACAGCAAGTTCCAGAAGTTGTACTCAGAGGAAGAGAATTCTATGATGATTGACAGTTTAATTAAGCCACTTATACTGAGAGGCTATTACAATAAGAACAGAAGCTAAGGTAAACAGGCTTATTGAAGGTTATTAATACAAAAAGCACCGAAGGCCCCAGTTCCTACAAAAAGCATGATGTGAAATCTGTGGTATAGTCTTAAAAAAAAAAAAGGAGAGAAAAGGCTCCAGGGTAAAACATTTTCCTTCTCTAAATATTTTTGCAAATTGCACAGCAGTTCCTTTTCCCTTCCTTCCATCCCTTCCCCCCTCCTTTCTTTTCTTTTTCTTTTTAAAATAAGGTACTATGGATGAACTCCTAGGCCTTGAGTATATGCTAGGCAAGGCCCTACCACTGAGCAATACCCTCAGCCCTGCATAGCATTACATTTTTTCTTCAAGGCAGGGTCTCACTCCAGCCCAGGCTCACCTAGAACTCACTCTATATAGCTCCAGGATGGCCTCAAATTTACAGTGATCCTCCTACCTCTGCCTCCGACGTGCTGGTTTTAAAGGGTCTGCCACTGTGCCTGGCCTGCATAGTCTTTTTTTGTTTTTTGTAATGTTGAATTGTGTGAAGTTTACATCATACAAATAAACTCAATTGTCTAACCTTTTAGCTTTCAGACAGAATTTTAGAAAATGCCTTGCAAGAAAACAGTTTTGAAAGTGCTTCCCCAAGTTCTTTGGTATAATTTGGTCTTTCTCATAGTAATTAATTCATGAAGTAAGTACTTTAAGTATCAATAAAACATAAATGAGGAAACAGTCCATATGCTTAGAAAACAACAGAATAAGTTATGTTACTAACACTGTGGGAAAAACTTAATTAAAATTTTACCTGTGATTCTGTGGGAAAGATATCTATACTGCCTATAAGAACATCTCTATTTCAATTTATATGAAAGAAATGTTACATAAGACATCTCTTTTGGGCTGGAGGGATGGCTTAGCGGTTAAGGCATTTGCCTGCAAAGCCCAAGGACCCATGTTTGACTCTCCAGATCCCATGTAAGCCAGGCACACAAAGGTGATGCAAGCGCAAGGTCACACATGTGCACTAGGTAGTGTCTGGAGTTTGACTGTGGTGGCTGAGGCACTGGCAGACCAGATCTCTCTCTTACTCTCTCTCGCACACTTGCTAAAAATCCCTTTTATGATTATTAGAATACATGCTCTCTATGCTTTTTTTTAAAGAGTAGAAGCATATTTGAGCTTGAAAAAAAAGGATCATTTTGCAAGCACACGCCTTTAACTGCTGAGCCATCTCTCCAGCCCTGAAAGAGGATCATTTTGAATTGTATAAAATCACACTTTTCTGCCTTCTGATTCAGTGACTGTCAGAATTTAATGTCAGTCTGCAGAATGTTAAGAAATATTCTTTGATTTCAGGAGACAGCTAATTGTCCTCTTGGAGCATTTTCTCGATCTCTTTATCCCAGTTTTCATCGCGCTTCTCAGACTCCGCCACGACTTCATATTCCTGAAGCTCCTGCTGTAGCTCCTTTTCCCAGTCGGCAGAATCCTCTACAGGAAACAAGGGAGAGAGCAAAGCAAGATGATTCAGAACCTCTATAGACTGGGTCACTGGGACAAGTCCTAGGCATCGGGGTTTCTTGGTCCTCTGTCACACCGTGAACAGAACCCAGACCTTGAGTGCGCTCTACCACTGACTTCCATCTCCAGCCCTGGTTGTTTGGTTTTGATACAGGTTCTCGTGTAGCCCAGCTTGCCTCCCTCATTATGGAGACAAGGAGGACCTTGAACTGCTATTCTTCCTGCTTCCGTTTAGCCAGTTCTGGGATTACAGGTGTGCACCGCCATGCCTGATCAGCCAGATGTACAAAGTGGCTCATGCGTCTAGAGTTTTCAGTGACAGGAGGTCCTGCAGCCCCATTACTCATGCTCTCTCTCTCTCTCTGCCTATTTCTCCCTGTCTCTCTCAAATAAATAAATCTTTTAAAAAGGTTTTAAAAAGACAGTTACTTGTAGACCTTATCACTACTGAGCTTGCTCACTTCTCTGAATTCTAACTCAGCAAGCATAACTTACCTTTATAAAAATGTTTATTTAGGGCTGGAGAGATGGCTTAGCAGTTAAGGCATTTGCCTGCAAAGTCAAAGGATTCAGATTCAATTCTCCAGGACCCATGTAAGCCAGATACAGAAAGTGGTGCATGCATCTGGAATTCGTTTGCAGAGGCTGGAGACCTTGGCACACCCATTTTGCCTCTCTCTCTTTGTATCTCTCAAATAAATAAATAAATAAAATAAATATTTAAATTGTTTAAAAAATGTTTATTTAGCCAGGCATGGTGGCGCATGGCCTTAACCCCAGCACTTGGGAGGCAGAGGTAGGAGGATTGCCTGGAATTCGAAGCCACCCTGAGATGACAGTGAATTCCAAGTCAGCCTGGGATAGGAGTGAGACCCTACCTCAAAAAACAACAACAGGGCTGGAGAGACAGCTTAGCAGTTAAGTGCTTGCCTGTGAAGCCTAAGGACCCCGGTTTGAGGCTCAATTCCACAGGACCCACGTTAGCCAGATGCACAAGGGGGCGCATGTGTCTGGACTTTGTGTGCAGTGGCTGGAAGACCTGACGTGCCCATATTCTCTCTCTCTCTCTCTCTCTGTCACTCTCAAATAAATAAAAATAAAACAACAATGACAACAAAAAGATCTTTAGGTTAAATTTCCTTTTCACAACAAAAATTATAGCTGATGGCTATAGGATTGTAGTATGGTTGGTAAAGTGTTTGCTTAGTATGCACAAAGCTCTGGGCTCAATCCCCAGCACCCTACAAACTGGGTGTGGATAGGCACCCCTGCAATCCCAGTCTGGGATACAAGAGACCTTGATTCAAATGAAAACAAACAAGTAAAATTAAAGGTGACATTACCTCAAAAAATAGTAATATTTACACAACATTCCGAATCTCGATAAGCTTATTTGTATACAATGAAAATGGCCAGGCATGGAGGTGCATGCTTTTACTCTCAGCATTGGTAGGCAGAGGTAGGAAGATCACCATGAGTTCGAGGACACACTGAGACTATACAGTGAATTCCAGGTCAGCCTGGGCTAGAGCCTCAAACAACAAAAAAACAAAACACACACACAGAAAAACAACAACAACAAAAAAAGGAAAACAGACTTCCAGTTAAGATAGTGGCTTAACACCAAAGCAGCCTAGGGGAGAAAAAGCCAACCCCCCCCCCACAACAAAATACACTCTTCTAACAAGCAAGGTGTACAGGAAATTATCAACCACAGCAGAGAAGTAGGAGGGACCCAGAGCATCTAGAGACCACAGAAGGAGCAGAAGAGGCTCCAGAAGCAGCGGAACCACTCCCATGCGGCCTCAGCCATCAGGCTCAGCCTGAGCTGCAGGAAGAGCCAGGTGAGGGTGTGTACCACTATGCCTGGCTTTAGCTTTACTTTTTTTTTTTTTTTAATTTTTTTTTATTTATTTATTTGAGAGCGACAGACACAGAGAGAAAGACAGATAGAGGGAGAGAGAGAGAATGGGCGCGCCAGGGCTTCCAGCCTCTGCAAACGAACTCCAGACGCGTGCGCCCCCTTGTGCATCTGGCTAACGTGGGACCTGGGGAACCGAGCCTCGAACCGGGGTCCTTAGGCTTCACAGGCAAGCGCTTAACCGCTAAGCCATCTCTCCAGCCCCACTCCAGCCCTTTCTTGTTGCATAGCTTTGCAACTCACTATGTAAGCCAGGCTGGCCCCAAACTATTATCCTATTATTATCCTATTGCTCCACTAGTTTCAAGATAACACTTTTGTACAATCAACTTTGGAATTGGGGAAAAGAACATAATCTCCTTTTAAAATTCTTTTTGTTTTACCTTCTAGCACAGGTGTCTCCTCTTGCTTTTTGTCAAGCACAAGTTGCTCCATTTCTTTCCTCAAATCTTCCTGATTTAAGTTACAGGCATCAAAGGCGTCACTAACAAACTCAGAAACGCCTGGGCTGGTGGAAATGTCCTCCTCATCCTGAAATGCAACAAAAGAGCACTTGACATGGATTTCTATGGGCTGGTTATATGCTTGAATTCTGGTGCATGGCTTCTCACAATGTAATACAGCCTAATTTTTTTTTTTCTTTTCTCCCAGCTGTAAGACAATGCTCACTGTTCTCCATCCTTCTACCTTGCAGTTGCTTGGTAACAAGAGTTATCACCTGAGGCTATTATTCTCCCGCATAGTTTGGACCACTCCAACCATTTTCTGAGATGTCAAATGAACACATCTAGAATTATTTCTTCAGTAAACAATCTCACCTCTTAGCTGTACATCTTTGACCAGTCATATACCAGACTCCTCAATTTGCAAAAAGATAAAACCCATACACAGGTAGTTTTAAATGATATCAGAGACAGTTATAGACATTGTCTACGAGGTACAATGTAAAACTGTATTACCTCTTGAGTTTTAAGCTGAGATTTGATTACGACAGGTGGTGTTTTGGGCCGTACTGCTTCTAAGAAGCAAGAATAAAAGAAACAATCATTGCTTGATTCAGTTCTGAATAAGTATTATAGTAACAGCTAAAATGTTCACAAATATTTTCAGAAATGTGCTTTTTAAATTTTTAAAAATTATTTAATTATTTATTTATTTGAGAGCAACAGAGAGAGAGAGAGAAAGAGGGAGAGAGAGAGAGAGAGAAAATGGGCACACTAGGGCCTCCAGCCACTGCAAACTCCAGATGTGTGTGCACCCTTGTGCATCTGGCTAGCGTGGGTCCTGGGGAATTGAGCCTTGAACTAGGGTCCTAAGGCTTCACAAGCAAGGGCTTAACTGCTAAACCATCTCTCCAGCCCAGAAATAGGCTTTTTAATTTAGCTTTTCTGAAGTTATTACAGGAAACAGCTAGTGAAACCTCTTACTTTTGGGAAGGTATTCTTTTTTCGAGATAGGGTCTCACTCTGGCCCAGGCTGACTTGGAATTCACTATGGAGTCTCAGGGTGGCCTCGAACTTACAGCAATCCTCCTACCTTGAGTGCTGGGATTAAAGGCGTGCGCCACCACACCTGATGGAAAGTTTTTTTTTTTTATGTGGCTATATTAAATATTCCTTATGAGAAATTTCTAGAAGGAAACCATTTTTTACTTCAGTGTGAACAAAAGTTATCCTGCTCTCTCTGAAGCTCATGGGAATGAAGTTATTTATTAAGTTTCTCTATTGCCAAGCTGGCTAGAATGCACAAAGGAAAATGTCATGCTCAGTGTCAGCATTCTGCTCTGTCTCGGTTACCAAGTATACAACATAGTCTTTTTTTTTTTTTTGAGGTAGGGTCTCACTTTAGGCCAGGCTGACCTGAAACTTACTCTAGTTCCAAGCTAGCCTCAAACTCACAGATCCTCTTAACTCCTGAGTACTGGAATTATAGGTGTGCACCACCACATCTGGCTTCAACACAGTCTTAAAAAAAACTTTATTTATTTACTTATATGGATGTGTGTCCATATACACGTGCATGCACTGGTGCAAGTCTCTTGCCACTGCAAACAAGTACCTTTAACCACTGAACCATCTCCCCAGCCCCTAGACACTCTTTACTGAATACTGCCTCAAGTCCATTCTGTTAAGCAGGTAGTATTTGGTAAAAATAACACTTTCCAACAAAAATAATTTAAGGAAGCTGGGCATCCTGCATGCCTGTAATCCCAGGACATGGGAAGCAAAGGTGAAGGATCATTCATGAGTTCGTTGATGAATTTGAGGCCAGCCAGGGCTAAACAGCGAACCCCTGTTTCAACTAACTCTTATCACTGAGCACAAAAAAAAAAAAAAAAAAAAAAAAAAGCCTGGTGTGGTGATGCACGCCTTTAATCCCAGTACTTGGGAGGCAGAGGTAGGAGGATCGCCTTGAGTTCAAGGCCACCCTCCATAGTGAATTCCAGGTCAGCTGGAGCTAGAGTGAAACCCTACCTTGAAATACCATAAAAAAAAAAGCAAAAACCAAAACACATCTAATAGGCAGGTGTGGTGGCTCATGTTTATAATCCCAGAACGCAAGAGGCTGAGGCAGTAGGATCACTGAGAGTTTGATGTTCCAGACTATGCTAAATAGTTAGTTCTAGGGTCAGCTCTAAGCTATGGAGTGGGACTCTGTTCCAAAGTCTTTGTTTTGTTCTTTTGAGGTGGGGTTTCACTCTAGCTCAGGGTGACCTAGAATTATTTAGTCTCAGGCTGGCCTTGAACTCATGGCAATCCTCCTTATCTCTGCCTTCTGAGTGCTGGGATTAAAGGTATGTGCCACTACAGCTGGCCCAAAGTCTTTTTAAAAAATATATTTTAAGATGGCTTAGCGGTTAAGCAGTTGCCTGTGAAGCCTAAGGACCCCGGTTCGAGGCTCGGTTCCCCAGGTCCCACGTTAGCCAGATGCACAAGGGGGCGCACGCGTCTGGAGTTCGTTTGCAGAGGCTGGAAGCCCTGGTGCGCCCATTCTCTCTCTCTTCCTCTATCTGTCTTTCTCTCTATGTCTGTCGCTCTCAAATAAATAAATAAAAAATGAACAAAAAAAAAATATATATATATACATATTTTATTTTTATTTATTTGAGAGAGAGAAAAAACAGAGAATGGGCGTGATAGGGCCTCCAGCCCCTGCAAACAAACTCCAGATGCATGCACCTCCTTGTGTGTCTGGTTTACGTGGGGTCCTGGGGAATCAAACCTGGGTCTTTTGGCTTTACAAGCAAACACCTTAATTGTGAAGCCATCTCTCCAGCCCCAAAGTCTTTTTAAAAATATTTTATTTTTATTTATTTATTTGAGAGACAGAGAGAGAATGGGTGTGCCAGGGCCTCCAGCCACTGCAAACAAACTCTAGATGCATGTGCCACCTTGTGCATCTGGATTACATGGGTCCTGGTGAATCGAACTGAGGTCCTTTGGCTTTGCAGGCAAGCACCTTAACTGCTAAGCCATCTCTCCAGCCCACCAATGTAATTTTTATTTTTATTTTTTAATTTTTTTTTACTTATTTACTAGAGACAGAGAAAAGAGAGAGAGAAAGAGAGAGAGAAAGTGAATGAATAAATGGGCACACCAGGGCCTCTAGCCTCTGTAAACAAACTCCAGACTCATACACCACTATGTGCATCTGGCTTATATGGGACCCAGAGAATTGAACCTGGGTTCTTAGGCTTCACAGGAAAGTGCATCAACTTAGCAACTGCTAAGCCATCTCTCCAGCCCCCAGTGTATTTAAAAAAATATTCTGGGGCCAGGCGTGGTGGCGCACGCCTTTAATCCCAGCACTCAGGAGGCAGAGGTGGGAGTATCGCCGTGACTTCGAGGCCACCCTGAAGACTACATAGTGAGTTCCAGGTCAGCCTGGACTAGAGTGAGACCCTACCTTGAAAAACCAAAAAATAAAAATAAATAAATAAAACTATTCTGGGGGCTGGAGACATGGCTTAGCACAAGGCACTTGCCTGTGAAGCTTAAGGACCCAGGTTTGATTCCCCAGTACCCTTGTTAGCCAGACGCACAAGGTGGCACATGCATTTGGAATTCATTTGCAGTGGCTGGAGGCCCTGGTACATCCTTCTCTCTCTAATAAATAAATAAATAAAAACAAGGAGGGTGGGAGGGAGAGAGAGGATATGTGTGGGCATGCCAGGGCCTCTTGCCACTGTAAATCAACTCTAGTCACATGCACCATGTTGTGCATCTGGTTTTATGTGGGTACTGGGGAATCAAACTCAGGCCATCAGGTTTTGTAAGCAAGTACCTTTAACAGTTGAGCCATATCTCCAGCCCCTGTCCCACAATCTTTTTTTTTTTTTTTCCCAAGGAAGAGTTTCACTCTGGTCCAGGATGACCTAGAATTCACTATGTAGTCTCAGGGTGGCCTCGAACTCATGGCAATGCTCGGATTAAAGGTGTGTGCCACCATGCCTGGCCCAAAGTCTTTTAAAAATTGGAAAAAGAAGTCAGCCTTGGTAGTACACACCTTTAATCCCCACACTCAGTAGGCAGAGGTAGGAGGATCACTGTGAGTTTGAGGCCACCCCTGAGACTACATAATGAATTCCAGGTCAGCTTGGGCTAGAGTGAGACCTTACTTTGAAAAACCAAAATCAAAATTTGAAAAAGAGAAAGTAAGTTAATTTAAGGAAATGTGAAACAATGATAGACCACTTGGATGTATGCTAGCATCTTCAAACAAAATGTAAAAAAAAAAAAAAAATTCCTCTTTAGGCCAGGCCTCACTCTTACCCAGGCTGACCTTGAACTTAGGGCAATGTTCCTTCCACAGCCTCCCAAATGGTGGGAATAAAGGTGTAGGCCACTACGCTCTGCTCTAAAATGGCAACATTTTTTTAAAAAGATTCTCTTACCTTCTTTTCTCTTTTATTTTTATTTATTTGAGAGAGAGAGAGCAAGAGCGAGAGCGAGGGAGTAAGCACGAATGGGCACAACAGGGCCTCCAGACACTGCAAATGAACTCTAGATGCATATGCCACCCTAATCATCTGGCTTACATGGGTCCTGAGGAATTGAACCAGGGTCCTTTGGCTTTTCAGGCAAGTGCTTTAAGCACTAAACTATCTCTCCAGCCCCAAAATGGCAAATTTTATTGAGCAGGGCAACTTCATTAACATGAGCCTATGTGCAGCTTAAGACTCGGTCCTAGAAGTCTGTACAACCTATGCCTTAGGACATACTACCTTGCCTGCTTACCTAAATTCTAAGAGCTAAATTACTGCACTTCTTAGGAAATGAATTTCCAGTGGTAATAATCTGACTATAAGCCAGGTGTGGTGGCGCACGCCTTTAATGCCAGCACTTGGGAGGCAGAGGTAGGAGGATCGCAGTGAGTTCGAGTCCACCCTGAGGCTTCATAGTGAATTCCAAGTCAGCCTGGGCTAGAACGAGACCCTACCTTGAAAAAACAAACAAAAAAAGGGGGGGAAAACAAGAAAGAAAATTTTCTGTACTGAAATGTGCACATTTTTGGTACGCAATGACAAGCTAATTAGCATCTCTAAGCTAGGAATATGTTCACAGCAATTCTTTTTCTCCCAGAATGATCTCTGCTTCCTGGAACATACCTTTCAGAGTGGAGTCACCCTCCCTGCTGTGGCTCTTCTCTTCCTTTCCAGAGGCCTGCTGCTGGGCTGCCAGGGCAGTGAGCTGGGCAGACTGCTTAATCAGGGAGACTCGGTAGAAGTAATTCCTCCAAAACACTTCTTCCTTCACACTTTCAAAGACAGACAGGGACACAGTGAGAATGCACACGGATGAGACCCCGCGGGCTCGTGATAGCAGAGGCTGGACTCATTACCTGCCTCGGAACCCAGGGCCTTGTGCATGCTACCCCGGTGAGCGTTCTAAAGCTGAGCTGTACCCCCAGCCCCTGGAAGAGTAAGTTTTAGCATTTGCCTAATCTACAGGAGATTCTCATTGGCTTCACAGTTGACAGCTAAATAAACACATGGAAAAACTGAGCTGCTGTATGCTCTTTAGCAGCAAAAGACAAGTAAGTTTCAGGCCTGGGGAGATGGCTCAGAGGTTAAGATGCTGCCTGCAAAGCCTAATGATTTAGATTTGAAGCGTGATGCACAAAGTGGCATGCGCATCTGGAGTACATTTGCAGTGGCACCGTGCTCTGGCATGCCCATTCTCTCTGCTTGCAAATAAATAAATAAATATATATATATATTTTTAAGTATGGAAATAAAGACAAGCTTCAGAATGCCCGTAAACTGTATTACTTGGGGGGGTGTGTGTGTGTGTGTGTGTGTGTGTGTGTTTGGTTTTTTGAGGAAGGGTCTCATTCTAGCTCAGGCTGACCTGGAATTCACTGTATTCTCAGGGTGGCCCCAAACTCACAGCGATCCTCCTACCTCTGCCTCCTGAGTGTTGGGATTAAAAGCCTGCACCACCATGCCTGGCTCTGTTAATTAGTCATTTATTTATTTATTTGAGAGAAAGAGAGAAGAGAGAGAGAATGTGCATGCCAAGGCCTCTAGCCACTGCAAACGAATTCCAGACACAAGCGCCACCTGGTGCGTCTGGTCTTATGTGGGTACTAGGAAATCGAACCTGGGTCCTTAGGCTTTGCAGGCAAAAGCCTTAACGACCTCTGAGCAATCTCTCCATTCCCTTACTTGGTTTAGTGACATGAACATGACCCATGGCAGGAGGAAACAGGGAATTCCTGTGAGGCAGCCTGACTCACCTGACAGACTGCAAGACTGACTCAAAATCAAAACTACAAAAAGCAACAATGATAACAAGAGGGTTGGAGAGATGGCTTAGTGGTTAAGGCACTTGTCTGCAAAACCTAAGGACCTAGGTTCTATTCCCCAGTGCTCACATGTGCATCTTGAATTTGTTTGCAGCAGCTAGAGGCCCTAGGATGCCCATTCTCTCTCTTTTTCAAATAAATAAATATTTTTTTAAAAAAACAACAACAAAAACTAGCAGGGTATCTTTATTCCCAGCAGTCCAGAGGCAGAGGTAGGAGGACTGCCATGAGTTCCAGGTAGCCTAGGTTATGGAGTGAGCTCCAGGTCAGCTAGAGTATGACAGACCCTACATTGCAAAAAAAAAGATTGGGACTGTAGCTCACTTGCCTAGCATACATGATGCCCAGGGTTCACTTCATAGCATCTCATAAACCTGGGCACAGTGGTACATGCCTGTAATCCTAGCACTTGGGAGGTAGACACAAGAGGAATAAGAGTTCGCAGGGTTATCCTTGGCAACATAAGGAGTTCTACACTAGCCTGGGATACATAAAACCCTGTCTCAAAACCAAACAGACAACTATAAACAATCAAATCCCAAAGGGGCTGGAGAGATGGCTTGGAGGTTAAGGTGGTTGCCTGAAAAGCCAAAGGACCCAGGTTCAATTCCCCAATACCCATGGAAGCCAGATGCACAAGGTGGAGCATGTGTCTAGAAGTTCATCTGCAGTGGCTAGAAGCCCTGGTTGTACCCATTCTCTCTCAAAAACAAAACAAAAATAAACAAATATAGGGCTTCTAGACTTTTTGGCCCTGACAGGTGCAACTTTGATCCTTTGGGATATTCTCTCTGAACAAAAGCCACCATCATCGAGGGCCACCGGGAAACAAAGCACTGCTCTATATTTCAAAAGGAACATCGGTATGTTGGTACTTTCCTACTATGACAGCCTTGGGCCACAATGCAGGGAGGCAGGCCCTGCTGCTTTGACACAGACATACTGGGGGGCCTCACAGGAGCAATATCATGAGCCCTTCCCAGCCTTGGGCTGTGACATCTGCCCAGCGTCTCCCAGAGGGTGTTCATAGGCCACAAGTGCCTTAAAATAGGCCAGGAAAGCAGAGCAGTCAGACTGTTGTTTGGGAGTGGCAGCCGTGCCTAGTGGATTTCTTCATCAGAGGACCTTTTGGAAGCTTTACTATGTCAACTGTACTGTACTTCTTCCCCAGAGAGTGACAGAAGGTTTCTGCAATGTGCCTCTTGGAGCAAGAGGGAGGGCGTCTGGAAAAGCAAGCGGTCTAAATGGGTGTTTTGGGTAATCAAAAGAGCAAACAAAGCCAGCTGTGGTGGCGTACATGCCTTTAATCCCAGCACTCGGGAGGCAGAGGTAGGAGGATTGCCAAGGGTTCAAGGCCACCCTGAGACTACATAGTGCATTCCAGGTCAGCCAGAGGTAGAGTGAAACCCCACCTGGGCGGGGGGGGGGGATAATGCCCATGAATGAATCATCATAAAAAGCACTCAGGGTTCATGGTGGATGCTTCACAGAACGCAGAATTAGAAGTAACGTTGAAAATATTTAGGCACCCTGCTTCCTCTGGAAGAGGGCAACTTTATTTTTCTTTTGAGGCAGAGATTGATTCTAGCCCAGGCTCACGCTGGCCTTGAACTGTTATCCTTTTTTAAAAAGGATATATTTTATTGGCTGGAGAGATGGCTTAGTGGTTAAGCGCTTGCCTATGAAGCCTACAGACCCCGGTTCGAGGCTCAATTCCCCAGGACCCATGTTAGCCAGATGCACAGGGGGCACATGTGGCTGCGGTTCATTTGCAGTGGCTGGAGGCCCTGGCGCACCCATTCTCTCTCTGCCTCTTTCTCTGTCTGTTGCTCTCAAATATATATATATTTGTGTGAGAGAGGGAAAGTGCAGGCAGAGAGAAAGAGAGAAAGAGAATGGGTACCTCAAGGCCTCTAGCCACTGTAAACAAACTCCAGATGCATGTGCCATCTTGTGAATCTTGCTTATATGGGTACTGGGGAATCAAACCTGGGTCCTTAGGCTTCGCAGGCAAGTACCTTAACCACTAAGCCATCTCTCTAGCCCTCTGTTATCCTTTTATTCCAGCCTTAAGAGTCCTGGAATCAGGGGCTGGAGAGATGGCTTAGCGGTTAAGCGCTTGCCTGTGAAGCCTAAGGACCCCTGTTCAAGGCTCAGTTCCCCAGGACCCACATTGGCCAGATGCAGTGTTGCAGTCCCCCCCCCCCCCCCGTTCTCCTTGCTGGACAAACCCCCAACCAGAAGAATCTTATGGGAGGAAATGGTTTATTTCGGACTTATAGAATCCAGAGGAAACATCATTAATGGCCAAAGAATCTGGCTCACTTCCATAGATTTATACCACAGATGGCACCAAAGAGCCCACAAACTTGAACAGCCAGAGCTCAAAACGGCTCTGAACATACCTAGTAAGTAGGGCTAAACTACAGGATCTGCCTCCTAGTGACATTCCTTTTCCCCAGCAGGGCTTAAGCTCCTGAGACTCAAGCTGTAAGATCAATCTTAATTAAAAAAAAAATGCTTGAGGGCTGGAGGGATGGCTTAGCGGTTAAGGTGTTTGCCTGCAAAGCCAAAGGACCCAGGTTCAATTCCCCAGAGCCCACATAAGCCAGATGCACAAGAGGGCGTACGCGTCTGGAGTTTGTTTGCAGTGGCTGGAGGTGCTGGTGTACCCATTTTCTCTCCCTCTTTCTTTGTTAAATGAATATAAATAAATTTAAGAAAATGCCTGAGTTGCCGGGTGTGGTGGCGCATGCCTTTAATCCCAGCATTTGGGAGGCAGGGGTAGGAGGATTGCCACAAGTTTGAGGCTACCGAGACTACAGTGTGAATTCCAGGTCAGCCTGAGCTAAAGTGAGACCCTACCTACAAAAAAAAAAAATATATATATATATATATATAAAATATATATATATATATATAATTTTTTTACGAGTGAGAGCAAGAGAGAGAATGTAGGAGTGCCAGGGCCTCTAGGCACTAAAATTGAACACCAGACACATGTGCCATTTTGTGCATATATGTTGCCTTGCATGCTTGTGTCACTTTGTGTATATGGCTTACATGGGACCTGGAGAGTCAAACATGGTTCCTTAGGCTTCACAGGCAAGTGCCTTAACCACTAAGCCATCTCTCCAGCCCTTTTTATTCTTTTGGAGGGTAGGGTCTCACTCTAGCCCTGGCTGACTTGGAATTCACTATGTAGTCTCAGGGTGGCCTCAATCTCACAGCAATCCTCCTACCTCTGACTCCCAAGTATTGTGATTCAAGGCGTGTGCTACCATGGCCAGCATCTCCAGCCCTCTTGTCCCCCCCCCCTTTTTTTTTTTGTTTTTCAAGGTAGGTTCAGTATGTAATCTCAGGGTGGCCTCAAACTCACGGCGATCCTCCTACCTCACCCTTCCAAGTGCTGGGAATAAAGTTGTGCGATACCACTCCTGGCAGAGGAGTTCTTTTTTGGGGGAAAAAAAAAAAGCCAAGCCGGGCGTGGTGGCACACGCCTTTAATCCCAGCACTCGGGAGGCAGAGGTAGGAGGATTGCCATGAGTTCGAGGCCACCCTGAGACTGCATAGTGAATTCCAGGTCAGCCTGGGCTGGAGTAAGACCCTACCTCGAAAAACCAAAAAAAAAAAAAAAAAAAAAAGTCAGACGTGGTGGTGCACATTTTTAATCCTACCACTTGAGAGGCAGACGTAGGAGGATTGCCTTCAGTTCAAGCCACCCTGAGACTACAGAGTGAATTCCAGGTCAGCTTGGGCTAGAGTGAGACCCTACCTCAAAAACAAAATTATTTGCAAAGAGAGAGAAAATGGATAAACAGATAAAAATAAAAACAAAAAAAATTAAATGCTAAAAAATAATACTCTGGGCTGGAGAGATGGCTTAGCTGTTAAGACCCTTGCCTACAAAGCCAAAGGACTCATGTTTGTTCCCCAGTACCCACGTAAGCCAGATACACAAGGGGCACATGTGTTTGGATTTCGTTTGCATTGCCTAGAGGCCCTGGTGTGCCCATTATCTGTCTCTGTCTCCTCTCTCTCTCTCCTTTCAAATAAGTAAATTAATTAAAAAATAATAAAAAAAATAATAATACTCATCTCTCTTTAAAAAAAAAAAAAAAGCCAAGCCTGGGAGCCCAGGCCTGCAGTTCCTGCTCCTCAAAAGACTCAGAAGGCCAGCCACAGACAATTTAGTGAGAACTTGTTTCAAAATAAAGTGAAAAGAGGGCTGTGGATGTATCTCAGCAGTAGAGCAATTACCCAGTGTGCTAGAGGTCCTAAATGCAATTTCCAGTATTGCAAAAAAACGACGACAACAAAAACCAAAACCCAGAGCCAGAGGGAGACAAAGCCCCAGGCTGGGGAAGCGGCAGAGGTGAAGGGCGCCCGCTGCTGGCAGGCTGTTCTGGAAGCCTCATGGAAAACATCACACTTACTCTGGAGCTTAAAGGGCAGCAGGGACTTTTTTGTCCGGAAGGGCTTTAGGTGGAGGTAAAAAAAAAAAAAAAAATACAAACAACAATAAACAGAACAAGAACACAGCTGTTGGTGGGCACAGCCTAAATATAAAACATAGCAGTCTGGGAAAAGGTATGGGGCTTTTCTTCAAGGCAAAGGCCTGGAAAGAGCTTTGGAGCCTTGGATTGTAGCTGGGCATATTTGTTGTTTCTGATAGAAATGTGTTCTACTTTTCAACTGGGTAAAAGAGCACATCTCATCTCTACCCCGAATTTCCTGCCAAGCCTGACTTCCCTTCCCACTCCGTGGCACCCTGACAGCCTGTTGTGATGTGCAGAGCTGTTGAGCCAGCGCTGGCCCCTGCTTGGTGACTTTCCCTGGACACCGAGCCCCTCACTGAAGCCCCCAGGAAACCGAAATCAGCGTGGTGCTTACAGTTTTGGAACCAGAGCGAATCTCATCTTGCTTAGCAGTTCATCCTCCTGAAGCATGACCAAGGCCACGGGGTACATCTGGTCAAAGTCAAAATTAAACTGCACACCAGCCGGAGGGTCACGAAGGAAATTCCTCTTGTCCTTTAGTGAAACAGGGAGGAAAATATGGGGGGAAGCCCCCACGAAATGCAATTAATAGATCACAGGCTACCATGGATTAGTCAAGTATTGAATTCTACCCTAAGCCTTCAGCCACAAAGTCCAGTGAGTGGTCACTGACCTGCCCACGTAAGAGAAGTGGGAGAACAATGGATCCATTGATGCTTTTTTCTTTTTTGCTTTTCTTTTTATTTGGTAGAGAGAGAGGCAGAGAGAGAGAGAAAGAGAGAGAGAATGGGTGCACCAGGACCTCCAGCCACTACAAACTCCAGATACATGTGCCACCCTGTGCATCTGGCTAACGTGGGCCCTGGGGAATCTTTGGCTTTGCAAGCCAGCATTTCAACTGCCAACCCACCTCTCCAACCAGTTTTTTTTTTTTTCTAACACTCACTTGGACAGAACCACCTGGAAGGCCAGAAAGTTCAAGCACATGATTGGTTTAAACCATACAAACATGTGTTCATTTAAATATTTTTATTTAGGGCTGGAGGGATGGCTTAGTGGTTAAGGCATTTGCCTGCAAAGCCAAAGGATCCTGGTCGATCTCCCAGGACCCACATTAGCCAGATGCACAATGAGGTGCATGCATCTAGAGTTCGTTTGCAGTGGCTGGAGACCCTGGTGTACCCATTCTCTCTTTGTTTCTCTCTCTCCCTCCCTCTTTCTCTGTCAAATAAATAAATAAAATTTTAAAAAATAAATATTTTTATTTATTTGCACGTGTGTGTATGCCAGACTTTCTTGCTGCTGCAAAGGAACACCAGAAGCATGTACCACTTTTTTCATCTGGCTTTATGTGGGTGCTAGAGAATCAAACCCAGGCTAGCAGGCTTTGCAAGCAAGTGCTTTGTTTTTATTTGGGGGGGGTTCAAGGTAGGGTCTCTCTCTAGCCCAGGCTGACCTGGAATTCACTATGTAGTCTCAGGGTGGCCTCGAACTCATGGTGATCCACTTACCACTGCCTCCTGAGTGCTGGGCTTAAAGGCATGTGCCACCACGCTCGGCAGCAAGCAAGTGCTTTTAACCACTGAACCATCTCCATAGCCAATGTGTTTGTTTTGCTGGGCATCTTTAAGCATGTGAAAACTATTATAAAACCTACTAGAAGTATGGTAACATTATACTAGAAATATTAAAACCCAAGCCCAGGCATGTTGGGTACATACTAGTGAACCCAGTACTTGGGAGATGGAGACGGGAACATACAGAGTTATAAGGACATCCTTATCTATAGAGTTCCAGGTCAGCTTGGGCTATCTGAGAGCCTGTATTAAGAAAGTAGCTTTTGGAAAGAAGTGACCGCAGTGCTTAGTACTGCAATATCTCTATCACACCTTCCAAGGCTCGAGGTCCATTGCGGAAGAGGTGGAGGAAAGAATGAAAAAGCCAAAGGAAGGGTAGGACTCCTTACAATGTGCTCCCCCAGACACAAAATGGCCTGGATTATCCATGACCTCACAGTGCCTGACACTACCTGCACAAGACCATCATAAGAGGAGGAAAAGATCATGACATCAAAATTAAAAGAGAGACTGATTGATAGGGGAAGGGGATATGATGGATAATGAAGTGTCAAAGGGGAAAGTGGGGGGAGGAAGGGTATTACCATGGGATATTTTTAATAATCATGGAAGTTGTTAATAAAAATTTGGAAAAAAAAAGAAAGCTTAATAGAAACGAAATATAAAGGGAGGGGGAAGGAAGGGGGGGTACTTAATAGGATGGTATTGTATATATGTAAGTAGAAGGATTGATTAATGGAAGTCAGGGGAGAGATTGAGTAAAGGAAAGGTGGAGGGAAGGCTTATCAAAATCTAAGAGAATATAAATAAATCACATGGAAACATACTTTTTGTGGACAATGGAACACTCAGGAGCTGTAGATAGTTACTAGAAAATTTTCAGTGCCAGGGATGGGATACCTTCCAGTGAGTTGTTGGCCAGGAAGGTCCCTGATGCCTCCAAAATATTACAGGCCATTGCCGAGGCCCTTGGTTTCCCACCAGGAATAGATGGTAAGATCCTATTGCTGAAGACTCCACATCTTGGGCTGCAAGGCCACTGAGAAATCCTGCTGGAGCTGAGCTGATAACCTCCTCCATGTAGACTAGCTAACAGAAAGCTGGAAAAAGCCACACT
This sequence comes from Jaculus jaculus, assembly GCF_020740685.1. Taxonomy (NCBI): domain Eukaryota; kingdom Metazoa; phylum Chordata; class Mammalia; order Rodentia; family Dipodidae; genus Jaculus; species Jaculus jaculus. The sequence continues at coordinate 6,443,359 of NC_059125.1, forward strand.
GCATGAAGTTCAATGGGAGAGAGAAATCACCAGTGAAGATACTCCACAGTGGACAATGCAAAACTTATATTTGGCCAAACAGGCCAAATGAGCCAACCGGTGAAATAGTGGTTAAGTCTGTTAAGGCTTTTGCCTGCAAAGCCAAAGGACACAGGTTTGATTTCCCAGGCCCCATGTTAGCCAGATACACAAGGAGGTGCACTTGTCTGGAGCTCGTCTGCAGCGGCTGGAGGTGCTGGCCCGCCCATTATCTCTCTCCCTCTTTCTCTGTCAAATAAATAAACAAATAGCCAGGCATGGTGATGCATGCCTTTAGTCCTAGCACTCGGGAGGCCGAGGTAGGAGCTGAAAGTACAGGAGCCTTTAATCCCAGCACTTGAGAGGTGAAGCAGGGGATCAGGAGTTGAAGGCCAGACTCTGTATAGTGAGTTCATGGTCAGCCTGCACTCCATGAGGCCCTGTCTCACACCAAAGAGCCCCAGAATCAGAAACTGCAGTACAACTATACTCTCAGCCCTCAGAAGGTTGAAGGAGGGTAGTCATGAATTCAAGGCTGCCAGCCTGGGCTTCCTAGTAAGGTTGGAGCTAGGCTGTGGCTGGAGGGATAGTTTAGCAGTTAACATGTTTGCCTGTGAAGCTTAAAGACCCAGGTTCAATTTCCTAATCCCCACGTAAGCCAGATACACAAAATGGCACATGCTTCTGGAGTTCATTTTCAGTGGCTAGAGGCCCTGAGCGCCCATTCTCTCTGTCTCAGTTCTCTCTCTCTGCTTGCAAATAAATTAAAAAGAAAATGTATGCATCGTGAGATTGTCTGAAAATAAAATAACGAATCCCAGCAACTACAGACAGCTCCTACTTCAATGCAATGCTCCCCTGGGACTGATCTGTCCACATATGTGATATCTCTACAAGTAAGATTTGACATAAACATGAAGATACTCCATGTACTGGCATTAGCTGGCTTATATTTTGTACTTACTTTTTATCTATTTACTAGAGAAAGAGCTAGAGAGAGAATATGGGTGCACCAGGGCCATTAGCCATTGCAAACAAATTCCAGAAGCATGTGCCACCACATGCATCTGGCTTATGACTTCTTGGAGTCAAACCTGGGTCCTTAGGCTTCGCAGGCAAATGCCTTAACTATTAAACCCCTAAAATAACTTACTTTAAAAGAGATTTTTAGAGTTGGGTGTGATGGCACATGCCTTTAATCCCAGCACTTGGGAGGCAGAAGTAGGAAGAACATTATGAGTTCAAGGCCACACTGAGACTATATAGTGAATTCCAAGTCAGCCTGGGCTACAGTGAGACCCTACCTTGAAAAACCAAAAAAATAAAAAAAAAATAAAAATAAAATAAAATAAATTAAGCCCAGCATGGGTGGCACACGCCTTTGATCCCAGCACTCCAAAGGCAGAGGGAGAAGAATCACCATGAGTTTGAGACCACCCTGAGACTACAAAAGTAAATTCTAGGTCAGTCTGAGCTAGAGTGTGACCCTACCCCACCCTGAGACTACATAGTAAATTCTAGGTCAGTCTGAGCTAGAGTGAGACCCTACCTCGAAAAGCAAACAAACAAACAAAAAAGATTTGTAGTTATTTATTTGCAAGCAGAAAGACAGTCGGTATGGGTGCCAAGGCCTCTTGCCACTGCACACAAACTCCAGACACATGCTACTTGTGCATCAGGCTTTGCAAGCAAGTGCCTTTAACCACCGAGCCATCTTCCAGCTCTCTTTTTACTTTACTTATTTTTATTTTATTTTATTTTTTTTAGTTTTTCGAGGTAGGGTCTCACTCTAGCCCAGGCTGACCTGGAATTCAGTATGTAGTCTCAGGCTGGCCTGGAACTCATGGCGATCCTCCTACCTCTGCCTCCTGAGTGCTGGGATTAAAGGCGTGCGCCACCACACCCGGCTCTTTTCTTTTTTTGTAATCCTGTTTTGAAACCTAAGGCAACTTTACCTTATTTGATGGAATTTTCTTGGTTTTACTTTCACTTATTTATTTCTGAAACAGTTTCAGTTTAGAACTCTTACTATAGCAAAGAATGACCTTCAATTCCTGATTCTCCTCCTATTCTTCCACCTCTGTGCCAGCTTACCTGGCTTAGATGGCTTTCCTTTTCATTCAATGTCACACACAAAAAAAAACTTTCTAGCTGCATCAAAGGAGTTATAACTTACCATAACTTATATAGACCTAATTCTGTAGTCATTTAGACACCTTCTAACATGTAATAAGGGATTCTGACAGCCAGGTATGGCAGTGTATGTCTGATATCCCAGCACTTTGGCAGTTAAGGAGAACAGCCTTGAATTTAAGATGAGCCGGAGCCATATACTGACTTCATGGCACAACAGTAATGCATTGAACTCCTTATTGGGTTCCATAGTGAGACCTTGTTTAAAAAAAAAAAAAATAGAGCCAGGCATGGTGGTACATGCCTTTAATCCCAGCACAAGGGGGCTCAGGCAGGCAGGAGGATGGCTGTAAATTCAAGGCCACTTTGAGATTACACAGGTCAGCCTGGGCTAGAGTGAAACACTACCTTGAAAAACCAAAATAAATAAATAAGTAAATGTAAAAAAAAATCTGAAAGTAACATCACTTTTTTTTTTTTTTTTTTTTTGGTTTTTCGAGGTAGGGTCTCACTCTAGCCCAGGCTGACCTGGAATTCACTATGGAGTCTCAGGGTGGCCTCGAACTCACGGTGATCCTCCTACCTCTGCCTCCCGAGGGCTGGGATTTAAAGGAGTGCGCCACCACACCCGGCTGAAAGTAACATCACTTTACAAAAGTTTTTTATTCCCTTGTAAAGTGAACTCCTTAGGGAAAAAAATTCTTAAAGTGGAACTTCTAACCGAAGAATACAATTATTTTGATGCATATTACTCAAACTCTCCTCTAGAGTCGGGTAGAGGTATAAATCAAGGCTGTGCCTACATTTTTGGAGAAAAAGCAGTGGAAATGGGTGTCCTAGTGTATAGCTCAGTAATATAGAAAATTCATTAAATATAATACACAGAGCCCTGAATTCAATTCCCAGTGGTCTATCACCCTCGAAAGCATGGAAACCATTGATGACAGTAAAAAAAGAAAAAAATAGATTCAGAAGCTGGACGTGATGGTATACACCTTTAAGCCCAGCACTAGGAAGGCAGAGGTAGGAGGATCACTGTGAGTTTGAGGCTAGCCTGAGACTACATACTGAATTCCAGGTCAGCCTGGGCTAGAGAGAAACCCTACTTTGAAAAAAAAAAAAGGCTTCAAAAGTTGTATGCCATGTGGTAAGCTCTTTGTTGAGATAAAAAAAATCAAGATAGAGGGCTGGAGATATGGCTTAGTGGTTGAGACGCTTGCCTGCAAAGCTGAAGGACCTTGGTTCAATTCCCCAGGACCCATGTAAGCCAGATATAACAAGGTGGTGTAGCCATCTGGAGTTTGTTTGCCATGGCTGGAAGCCCTGGCAAGCCAATTCATTCTCTCTCTGCCTCTTTTTCTCTCTCAAATAAATAAATAAAAATAAAATATTTTTAAAAAATCAAGCTGGAGCTGTGTGTGGTGGCATACACCTTTAATCTTAGCACTTGGGAGGCAGAGGTAGGAGGATCACAGTGAGTTCGAGGCCACCCTGAGAATACAGAGTGAATTCCAGGTCAGCCTGGGCTAGAGTGAAACTCTACCTTGAAAAGAAAAAAAAAAAAAAAAAGGAAAAAGAAAAGAAAAAAAAATCAAGCTGGAGGGCATGGTGGCTCACACCTATAATTCCACATTAAGGTCATGAGCACTGAGTTTGAGGCCAGCTGGGGCTAGAGTGAATCCTAGTTCAGCCTGGGCTAGAGTGAGACCCTGCCTCAAAAAACAAAATAAAATAAATGATTGGGCTGGAGAGGTGGCTTAGAGGTTAAGGTACTTGCCTGTGAAGCCAACAGACCCAGGTTCAATTCCCAAGGACCCATGTAAGCCAGTTGCACAAGGTGGCGCATGCATCTGGAATTCGTTTGCAGTGGCTAGATGCCCTGGTGTGGCCATTTTCTCTCTATCTCTCAAATAAATTACTATGTATATATTTTTTGGTTTTTTGGAGGTAGGGTCTCACTCTAGCTCAGGCTGACATGGAATTCACAATGTAGTCTCAGGGTAGCCTTGAACTCACGGTGATCCTCCTATTGGGCCGGGCGTGATGATACATTCCTTTAATCCCAGCACTTGGGAGGCAGAGGTAGGAGGATCTCTGAGTTCAAGGACACCCTGAGACTATAAAGTAAATTCCAGGTCAGCCTGGGCTAGAGGGAGACCCTACCTTGAAAAACAAACAAACAAAAATCTCTTTTCTCTCTTTTCTCTTCTTACTGAGATAGGTTCTTGCTACGTAGCCCAGGCTAGCTTCAGTCAAACTGGAAGTATTTCTCCTGTCTCAGCCTCCTGGCTACTGAAATTACACGTGTGAGTTAGCTTACAGTCTTCTTGCTTGTATGTGTGTGTGAATGTGGATGCATATGACGTGTATGCCATGGTGCACATGTGGAGATCTGAGGCCAACCTTGGGGTATTTTGCCCTCTCCTTCCATTTGCTTGAGACAGGGTCTCCCTAGTTGTTTTGTTTTGTCTAGCTGGCCTGAGAGCTTCTGCATTCCCCTGGCTCCGCCTCCCATTGATGTAGGTCCAAGGGAATTACAAAGGCAGGTGTCACTTTGCCTCTGGCTTTACCTGAGTGCTGCAGAGTTGATATCCAGGCAGCAGGCTTGCATTCAAATGCCTGTAACCACCAGGCCATCTCCCCAGCCCTAGCTTATAATCCTTTCAAGGTTGAAAGAATGATTTCACATCATAGGCTATACTTTTATTCTTACGGGTTATGCTTATGCTTTTTAGTGTAAGTTAACTGAAAACTAGTAAAAATGGTGATTTTCTGTTTGAGAAGACCACATGTATGTTCTCAGGTTTGTCTTACTTTCTTCCCAATCACCTACCTCTCTTTCTATTAACTCCTGCACTTAAGATCTATGTTACACATGTCTTTTTAAAAATTTATTTATTTATTCATTAGAGCGAGGGGGCAGATATATATATATATATATATATATATATATATATATATAGAGAGAGAGAGAGAGAGAGAGAGAGAGAGGGGGAGAGGGAGAGGGAGAGGGAGAGAGGGAGGGAGGGAGGGAGAATGGGCACACAAGGGCCTCTAGCCATTGCAAACAAACTCCAGATGCATGTGCCACTGTGTACATCTGTCTTACGTGGGGAATAGGATCTGGGTCCTCAGGCTTTGCAGGCCAGTGCCTTAACCACTAAACCATCTCTCCAGCCCTACCCATGTCTTTTAATAAATTCCAACTATGATTCATAAATTAAAGAAAAAGCAGTTAAGAAAGAAACAAACAAACAAAAACACAAGGGGTCTGGAGAGATGGCTTAGCGGTTAAGTTGCTTGCCTGCGAAGCCTAAGAGTGCATGTTTGAATCTCCAGGTCCCACACAGCCAGATGCAGTGACACAAACATGCAATGTTGCACATGTGCACAAGGGGGCGCACACATCTGGAGTTCATTCACAGCACTGAAAAGGCCCTAGCGTGCCCATTCTCTCCTCTCTCAACAATAAAATAATTTTAAAAATTCATTTAAAAAAACACAAGGAGCGGGCGTGGTGGCACACACCTTTAATACCAGCACTTGGGAGGCAGAGGTAGGAGGACTGCCATGAGTTTGAGGCCACCCTGAGAGTACATAGTGAATTCCAGGTCAGCCTGGGTTAGAGTGAGACCCTACCTCCAAAAACCAAAAAAAAAAAAAAAAAAAAAAACAAGGGTGGGGATGTAGCTTAGTGAAAGAGTATTGTTTTGAAACATGTGTGAGGCCCAGAGTTTGATCCTCAGTATTGCAAAAAACAAACCAAGTGGGGCGTTGTGGAACATACCTTTAATCCCAGCACTTGGGAGGCAGAGGTAGGAGGATTGCCATGAGTTCAAGGCCACCCTGCGAATACAGAGTGAATGCCAGGTCAGCCTGGGCTAGAGTGAAACCCTACCTCGGGGGAAAAAAAAAAAAAGCCAAACCCCTCCAGAAAGATACTAAAAAGTAGTGATATGTATATTTTTAACATTTCAAAAAAACTAAAATTTTTAATATTTTACTTATTTATTTGAGAGAGAAAGGGCACACCAGGGCCTCCATCTGCTACAAACGAACTCCAGATGCATGTGTCACATGTGAATCTGGCTTATATGAGTCCTGGGGTATCGAACTTGCATCCTTTGACTTTGCAAGCAAGTATCTCAACTGCTAAGCCATCTCTCCAGCCCTCACTATATGTATGATTTTTTTAAGTAGAAGCTGCCAGTTGTGATGGCACACACCTTGAATCTCAGCACTTGGGAGGCAGAGGTAGGAGGATCACTGTGAGTTCAAGGCCACTCTGAGACTACATAGTAAATTCCAGGTCAGCCTGGGCTAAGAATAAGACCCTACCTCAAAAAAAAAAAAAAAAAAAAAGTAGAAGCCAGGGCTGGAGAGATGACTCAGTGGTTAAAGGAACTGGCTTACAAAGGCTGACAGTCCAGGTTCAATTCCCTAGTAACCACATACAACAGGATGCACAAAATGGCATGTATGTCTGGAATTTTTTAAAAATTATTTATTTATTTATTTGAGAGCGACAGACACAGTGAGAAAGACAGATAGAGGGAGAGAGAGAGAATGGGCACGCCAGGGCTTCCAGCCTCTGCATATTAACTCCAGACATGTGTGCCCCCTTGTGCATCTGGCTAACGTGGGGCCTGGGGAACCGAGCCTCAATCCGGGGTCCTTAGGCTTCACAGGCAAGCGCTTAATCGCTAAGCCATCTCTCAGCCCTGGAATTTTTTTTTTTCTGGTGTGCCCATACACTTTCTCTCTCTCTTTTGCAAATAAATTGAAAATATTATATATATATATATATATATATATATATATATATATATATTTTAATTTTTATTAACATTTTCCATGATTATAAAAAAATATCCCATGGTAATTCCCTCCATCATATTACCTCCCCATCTCAATCACTGTACTTACACATATACAATATCAACCTATTAAGTACCCTCCTCCCTTCCTTTCTCTTCCCTTTATATCTTCTTTGAAAATATTTTTTTAATAACAAGAAATGTAACCTGGAATGATGGCTCACAGGTTAATGTCACTTGCTTGCAAGGTCTGATGGCCCAGTTTCAATTACCCAGTACCCATATAAAGCCAAATGCACAAAAGGGCACATGCATCTGGACTTCATTTGCAATGGCAGGAGGCCCTAGTTGTGCCCATACTCACTTGCTCTCTCTCTGTGTCAAGCTCTTTGTCAAGCAAATAAATAAATATAGTTAAAGAAAAGAAATGTAAAAACTAGGCTACATAATGAATTCAAGGCCTTCCTAAGAAACATAATAAACCCTGTTTTAAAGAACAGCCCTTGCAGAAGAAATGAAGGAAAGAATGTAAGAGCTGAAGGAAGGAGTACTCAGGAGGCAGAAGTACAAGGACCACCTTGAGTTCAAGTCCACCCTGAGACTACAAAGTTAATTTCAGATCAGCCTGAACTACAGTGATTCCCTACCCCCCCAAAAAAATGCTAAGGAAGAAAAGAACAAAACCCCAAAACAGACCTCACAGTGCCTGATGCTAACTACACAAGATCTGCATAATATAAGGAAAAAAATTGATGGCATAGAAATACAAGAGAGACTAGTTGGAAAGAAGGGATTCAGTGGAGGAGGATTTGGGTGAGGGAAGAAGGGAGTATTGGGTGGGGATTATGATCAAGGTATATTATCTATATTTATGGACGTTGTCAATAAAAGGTTAAGCCGGGACATGGTGGCATATGTCTTTAATCCCAGCACCTGGGAGGCAGAGGTAGGAGGATTGCATTGAGTTCGAGGCCACCCTGAGACTACATAGTGAATTCCGGGTCAGCCTGGTTCAGAGTGAGACCCTACCTCGAAAAAACAAACAAACAAAAAAAAGTTTAAAAAGGGCCAGGCATGGCACATGCCTTTAATCCCAGCACCTGGGAGGCAGAGGTAGGAGGATCATCATGAGTTCAATGCAACTTGAAACTACATGGTGAATTCTAGATAAGCCTGGGCTAGAGCAAGACCCTACCTTGTAACCCCCCCCCCAAAAAAAAGTTAGAAAAGCCAGGTGTGGTGGTGCACATCTTCAATTCCAACACTTGGGAGGCAGAGGTAGGATGATCACTGTGAGTTTGAGGGAAGCCTGGGCCTACAGAGTGTGTTCCAGGTCAGCCTGGACTGGAGTGAAACCCTACTTTGAAGTATACAAAACAAGGGCTGCAGAGATGGCTTAGTGATTAAGGCCCTTGCCTGGAAAGCCAAAGGACCCAGGTTTTATTCCCCAGTACCCAAGTAAAGCCAGATGCACAAGGTGGCACGTATGTCTGGAGTTCGTTTTCAGTGGCTAGAGGCCCTGGTGTGCCCATTCTCTTTCCGTCTCTATTTGCCCCCCAATAAATAAATAAAATATTAAAAAAAGAAATAAAAGCCATAAAATAAACAAACTAAACTAAACAACAATAAAACAACAACAACAAAAAAAAAATGAAAAGGACAGAACAAAAAAAAAAAATCTGCTAAGGATAGAGTCATATTACCAGAGATATACCATGACAGATCGAAAGGATGTCTGTCTTTCAGGGTATCATTATACTTACAGCTGATAAGGCCAAGATCTGCTGCTGAATAGTCTCTTCATCATTACTGTCAACCCATGGGGGTACAGCTGCTTCTATACAGAAAACAAAAAAAGGGTACACCACAATCTATGGTTTCAAAGAATGAGAAAGGATTTTCTAGACCCACTTAAAATAGTAAATTACCCATAAATTCCTAATATGAACATTCATTGTGACATCTATACTTAACAGTTTTGAGTAAGGATATAGTTGATCAAAAATCATTTTATTTGGGGCTGGAGAAGATGGCTTAGTGGTTAAGGTGTTTGTCTCCAAAGCCAAAGGACCCCAGTTCAATTCCCCAGGAGCCACATAAGCCAGATGCACAAGGATGCACATGCGTCTAGAGTTCATTTGCAGTGGCTGGAAGCCCTGGTGCACCCATGCACTGGCGCTCTCTCTCTCTCAAATAAATAAATAAATAAAATATCAAAAAAATCAATCTATTTGAATGACATGGTAGAGAAATCTGATAATACTTTAACCACATGATCAAAATCAATGTCACCAATAAGGGGTAAAGAACATTGTTGGGGGCTGGAGAGATGGCTTAGTGGTTAAGCGATTGCCTGTGAAGCCTAAGGACCCCGGTTCGAGGCTCGGTTCCCCAGGACCCACGTTAGCCAGATGCACAAGGGGGCGCACGCGTCTGGAGTTCGTTTGCAGTGGCTGGAGGCCCTGGCGCGCCCGTTCTCTCTCTCTCCCTCTACCTATCTGCCTCTTTCTCTCTGTGTCACTCTCAAATAAATAAAAACTATAAACAAAAAAAAAAAAAAAAAAAAAAAATTTTAAAAAAAGAACATTGTTGGTCTCCAGATATGGTATTTAAAGAAGGACAAAACATCACCCATGTGGTGCTCTCGCCAAGAATACACCATCTGAATCTAATCATGAGGAAATGTCAAAGCCCCACAATGAAAGAATCTGTTGAGGAGGCCGGTCATGGTGACAAACCCCTTTAATCTCAGCACTCAAGAGGCAAAGGTAGTAGGATCACCATGAGTTCAAGGGCAGCCTGAGACTGCAGAGTGAATTCCAGTTAAGCCTGGGTTAGAATGAAACTTTACCTCAAAAAACCAAAAAACAAAAAAGAAAGAAAGAAAGAGGAAGGGGCTGGAGATATGGCTCAGTAGTAGAGCACTTGCTTTGCATGTGTGAGACCCTGGGTTCAATCCCCAGAAGCATAAAAAAGGGAGAACATGGGGCAGGAGAGATGGCTTAGCAGTTAAGTGCTTCCCTGTGAAGCCTAAGGACCCCGGTTCCAGGCGATTTCCCAGGACCCACGTAAGCCAGATGCACAAGTGGGCGCATGCATCTGGGGTGCATTTGCAGTGATTAGAGGCCCCAATGTGCCCTTTCTCTTTATCATACTACCTAGGAGGGCTGACCTTTGGGTCAGCCCCTTGAATCTGCAAACCAATCAGGTCTTCCGCTTATATACCAAACTCTGATGAAAGAATCCTTTTTTTTTTTTTCATTTTTGTTTGGAGGTGGGGTCTAACTCTAATTCCGTAGTTCCAGGCTGGCCTAGAACCCTCGGCCATCCTTGTACCTCTGCCCCTTGGGTGCTGGGATTAAAGGTGTGCACCACCACGCCCAGCTCCCTCTAAAACTCTAGATCTACCATGCAGGTATTTCCTCTAAACTCTGGGCCTGCAATGTAATTTCTCTAGACTCGGGGTAACCATAGGTGTAACTCTCTTTAATACACCCATTTAGCGTCTGTATTTCCTGGTCTCTGCTTTGGTACTAACCCTCTGTTATTCTTGCTTAAACCGTCACAGCTTCACCTCTTGACTTTCTTTCATGTGGAAGCTCAGGGTGGTTGCTCCGCCTCTAAATCTCCCTACATGAACTTGTCTTCCACGTGCTTGGGAATCTACTCCAGCCTTTTATTCGATTCCAAGTTCCCTTAAATAAACCTCATGATTTATGATTTTTTTCCCCCTAAATAAACTCAGTAATTCACAATTTATCCTTCTTGAGTCTGTTTTTATCAATTATTTTGGTTTATTTTTATTTATTTTAGAGTGATAACGAGACAGAGAGAGAGAAGACAGAGAGAGAATGGGCGTGCCAGGGCCTCCAGCCACTGCAAACAAACTGCACATGCATGCGCTACCTTGTACATCTGGCTAACGTGGATCCTGGGGAATCGAGCCTCGAACCAGGATCCTAAGGCTTCACAGGCAAGTGTTTAACCACAAAGCCATCTATCTCTCCAGCCCCATTTATTTTATTTTATTTTTTAACAAATTTTTTGTTCATTTTTATTTATTTATTTGAGAGTGACAGAGAGAGGGAGAGAGAGAGACAGATAGAGAGAGAATGGGTGCGCCAGGGCTTCCAGCCACTGCAAACTCCAGACGCGTGCGCCCCCTTGTGCATCTGGCTAAAGTGGGTCCTGGGGAATCGAGCCTCGAACCAGGGTCCTTAGGCTTCACAGGCAAGTGCTTAACCACTAAGCCATCTCTCCAGCCCCAGCCCCATTTTTTAATCAATTTTTTGTTAAAGACAATAAAGACCCAGAATTGGGGTTCATAAATTTGGGAGGCATCTCCTGAATGCCCAAATCCTGCATCCCGACTGTCAGAGTGTAGGAGGAAGATGCCTGCTAAGTAGTGAGGGAAAGGCCCTGTCAGTCAGCATGCCCTGTGCCCTTGAGGACAATTCGGCCTCTCCTTGGCAGGAGCGTGCCATGGCCATGAGTATGTATTATGGTTAAAGCCGTGAAGGTGTAAACATGGGAAAGAATGCAAGGGCTTGCAACTGGGTGTGAGACAGCCAAGCTGAGGGGATCAGAGGAAGGGCAAGGCTCTGGGAAAACCCACCATGGTGGTCTCACAGGCTCCAGCTGGCCTCCAGGAAGCCTCCATTGAGACTCTCCAGCAGACTCTCTCTAGTCTGTGTTCTTCTCCCTGACCCACAAACCAATCAGCCTCCTATATCCACTGAAGCATAACTGGTAAGGTTCATCCTGCCTTGATGCCTAATGTCCATATGGGCCAAGGACAGGCTCATCCTTAGTGTATCAAAGCCCCTGATCCAGAGGACTCGGTGGTAATCTGTTCAGGTTTTCAGGAGTGAAAAATAACAAATCAGAGGCATTAAGGAATAAGGCTAGAATCAAATTGTCGGTGAGCAGTTAGAAGCTAAATGGGAATAAAGAGGCCGTACATCCAGAACAAAAGAATGAGAACTAATGATTCCACTCAAGCACTGCTCGGGCCTCTACAGTAGATTCTAGCCTCACAAGCCCTATAACACAAGGCAGACCCAAGAAATCCATTTGAAAGTGGAGAGGAGAACCCAGACTGAACTATGTCACTCTCCAATCTCCTGCACTGCAATGAGGTGAAGGCACTAGCCTGCAAAACTAAAGGACCTGGGTTCGATTCCCCAGGACTCACGTAAAGCCAGGTGCACAAGGTGGCACGTGCTTCTGGAGTTTGTTTGCAGGACCTGAAGGCCCAGGCCCACCCATTCGCTCCCTATCTTCCTCTCTCTCTCTCAAATATAAATAAAAATAAAATATAAAAATAAAAAAGAGGAATAAAGGAAAGATGAACCTGAGGAGTCTGGTGATAGAGAACATAGGCACTTTTGTTGCTGTTGTTTTGACACAGCTCTTGTCTTCTACCTTGGCCTCGAACTCACTGTGCAGCTAAGGCTGACCTCAAACTTTTTTTTTGAAATTTTTATTTAATTTAACTTACTTATTTGAGAGAGAGAGAGGAAGAAAGAGAGGGAGAATGGGCACACCAGGGTCTTTAGGCATTGCAAACAAACTTAAGATCCATGTACCACCTCCTGCATCCGGCTTATGTGAGTATTGGAAAATCAAACATGGGTCCTTGGGCTTCATAGGAAGTGCCTTAATTGCTAAGCCACCTCTCGAGCACTGAGACCTTGAAGCTTTTTTTTTTTCAAGGTAGGGTCTCACTCTACCTCAGGCTGACTTGGAATTCACTATGTAGTCTCAGGGTAGCCTCAAACTCTAGGTGATCCTCCTACCTCTGCCTCCCTGAGCACTGGGATTAAAGGCACCACCACACTCCATGAGAGCTTGAACTCTTTTATTTAAAATATTTATTTTATTTTATTTATTTATTTGAGAGAGGGAAAGAGGCAGAATGAGTGAGTGAGAGAGAAAAAGCGAATGGGCGCACCAGGGCTTCCAACCACTGCAAATGAACTCCAGATGCATGGGATCCCTTGTGCACCTGGCTTACGTGGGTCCTGAAGAGTCGAACCAGGATCCTCTGGCTTTGCAGGCAAGCACTTTAACTGCTAAGCCATCTCTCCAGCCCAAGACCTTGAACTCTTGATCTTCCTGCTTAGGTAGGATCTTGCTCTAGCCTAGGCTCACTGGGAATTCACTATGTAGTTTCAGAGTGGCCTTGAACTCACAGTGATCCTCCTACCTCTAGCTCCCACTGCCACCACGGCTTTTAAAAATTTTTTTTGTTCATTTTTATTTATTTGAGAGTGACAGAGAGAGAAAGAGTCAGAGAGAGAGAGAGAAAGAGAATGGGCGCGCCAGGGCTTCCAGCCACTGCAAACAAACTCCAGACGCATGTGCCCCCTTGTGCATCTGGCTAACGTGGGTC